>NW_023477061.1:0-2882 GCF_013731165.1 Rhagoletis pomonella
TGGCTCAATGGGGAAATTAGCAATCAAATACGCGAGAAAAAGAAAGCATGGAAGAGAGTAAGAGAAGGAACACGAATGTCAAATTACAAAAGACTGTATGCACAGGTGAGAAAAGCTCGCAAAAGAGCAAAACAAGAAACGTGGAAACTTTTCGTCAACTCACTAAACCCAACGCTAGATGCCAGAACACTTTGGAGTAAAGTAAAGCGAATCGGATCTAATTCCATCTCTAACTTTCCTCCAATATTTACAAACAATACCGTAATCTCGCACCCAGCACAAATAGCCAACCATTTCGAAAGAGTGTGGACCCAGTAGATAATTTCATGAGTTAAAAGTCCTTCCGAAAGGCCTTCCTGAGAATCAAGAGGCCTTCCACTCTACATTCCTTTCCCCTTTCTTTTTTGTATGGAGTGGCACAAATTGAAGGGCTTCCTCTTTCGCTACCCATAGAAGGCCTTCCAAAAGGGCTTTTATAGGACGTACCACAGAAGGCATTTTGGAGGAGTTCTTTAAAGTTGCTTCTTTAATTTATAAAAATCATACATCTTTGAAGTATTTGCTTAAGGTTTTTATCAAATATGTGTTATTGTAACTTAAAATTTTTATTGGAATTCATTTGTAATGTTAAATAATATAAATTTATGCATTCGCGTAAATTGTAAATGGATAAGCCCTTCTAGAAGGCGTGCAAGGAACGTCCATAAACCTAGCTGACCCAAGTCGCCAAAAATCAATAAAAATTAGCTAGGAATTAGGTGTCTTTTAGGTGTTAATTAGGGCCTCCAAAATTAATTTAGGTGTTCCTTTGGTTTCCGAGAAATTCGCAAAAATGTGTGGGTCAGCTAGGTTTACGTAAACCTCGGAAACCAATAGAGCTACTAAATTAGTTTTAGTGGCGTTGAAGAACACCTAAAAGGCACCTAATTCCAGCATATATCTGGAAAATTTAAAACCTAAATTTAACGATGGGTCAGCTAGGTTTACGTAAACCTAGCTGACCCACACATTTTTGCGAATTTCTCGGAAACCAACGGAGCTACGAAATTAGTTTCGGTGGCGTTGAAGAACACCTAAAAGACACCTAATTCCTGCATATATGTATCTCGAAAATTAAAAAAAAAAATTTAAGATTGTTCAGCTAGCTTAACAGCGCTGAGCTAGCTGAAAACCACATTTTTGCGAATTTCTAGGAAACCAATGGAGCTACTAAATTGGTTTTAGTGGCGTTGAAGAACACCTAAAAGACACCTAATTCTAGCATATATTTGGAAAATTTAAAACCTAAATTTAACGATGGGTCAGCTAGGTTTACGTAAACCTAGCTGACCCACACATTTTTGCGAATTTCTCGGAAACCAAAGGAACACCTAAATTCATTTTGGAGGCCCTAATTAACACCTAAAAGACACCTGATTCCTAGCTAATTTTTATTGATTTTTGGCGACTTGGGTCAGCTAGGTTTATGGACGTGTGCAAGGAAGTACTTTTTCAGCCGTTCTTGGGTAGGGATCTTTGGATGCCTTCACTTAAGACGACCTACCTAAATTATCTTCTGGGGAGCTCAGTAGGTTCAAATGATAGCTTCAACGGCAGCATTGTACAAGAAAAGACGAACATTAGCGCCGACAATTGGAGAAACTGTAAAGCGGACCTCAACTATACGCTTGACCCCATGGCGCTTCTGGAATTAAACCTGGCTCTCAAAAGCTCTAAGGGAAACACACCTGGGAAGGACAAAATAACCTACGGAATGATAAAAAACTCATCGACCACTTTCAAAAGAAGGTTGTGCGAACTTTATATCAAAATGTTGAAAACAGGAATTTACCCATACCAAAGATAGGGAAAAATCAGAATTCAAGCGAAGGATATCGTCCCATCTCCTTGCTGCCTGTCCTGTCGAAAATCTTCGACAAAATAATCACCCTCATTGCGAGAGTCGTGTCGAATGCAAGTCGTTTTTCGAGAGTCGAATCGTATCGAAAATGTCACGTCATTGCCTAAAATTTCCACTCGACTAGTGTATTAAAACGGAAGAACTTGGCAGCACTGTATAGTTTCGAGTAGTTGTCGAGGCGTACAATTTAGCCTAATTTACGACTTACGCAATGAGGCTGAATAACACGAAGGTTATGGAAAGCGTGCGACAAAAATATGCTTACAAATCCAACACGCATACATGGAGAATCATGGCGTACATACGCTTTGCCATCTACTCGAAACAGAAATCAAGAAGAGTCTAAATAGCCAAAAGCACTGCATAGCGTTTCGGAAGATCTTGAAAAAAGCATTCGATAGGGTAATATCAACACATGTTCTGAAGGAACTACATGACTGGGGCCTACCAAAATCTTCTTAAAATTAACATTATCGTTCCTCTCCCACAAAAGAATAGACGTGAAAGTAGACGGCTACTTGTCCAGAAATTGCAAGCTTGACAATGGGACTCCACAAGGCTCTCCCTTTTCGGTATTTCTCTTAAAGCTTACAGACTAAAAGCATATATGCAGACAACATCTTCGCATTATCTTCTGGCACACCAGAAGAGGTATGTCTGAGCCTGAACGCACTAGATAAGAAAATACACGAACAAAACTGAGGTGTTACATATATGCAGAAAGAGAAATTGCAATGCATCCTCAATTAAACTGAGAAACCTTAATATCGAGCTAAAAACCAAAACTTTTGCAAGAAACCTCTTATGGAACGCCCATATAAAAACGATTAAAACAAAACTTAGTAGTGTACATAACTTACTCGAAGTAATATGCACAAGAAAAAAGGGACCGCAGATTGAAACAGCACTTAATATATGCCGATCAGGAGTAGTACAACACTGCATCACCCTATATGGACACACCTCTGAGGTTAACAAAAAC
>NW_023477062.1:0-480 GCF_013731165.1 Rhagoletis pomonella
TGTTAGAGTTAAGATTGGTATAAAATAAGAAATTATTGTCAAAGTAGCCAGTAAGAGAAAAGATTCGGAAATAAACGGACACGCTGTCCGATATATTTTTAAAAACACCAAATGTGTGTTTAAACAATTAATTTGCATAATTTCACATAATCGCTCAAATTTGCCAAAAGTTACTGAAAGCTTTATTGTAAATGTTTTCACTAAAATATTAGTTATTGGAATTAAAATTTTATGCGAATCCAATTTTTATTCCCATTTTTAGAAAGCGCAAGTATGTATATGTTCGTGCCACAAAAATTATTTCATAAGTAGTTAATTTTAAACACAAATATGTATGTACACTGGCAAAGTGAGTGCATCCTGTTTTTTGTTTAATATTTGCAATGTTTTTAAGTTAAACTTTTATGTTATTTTCGACGGGAATTGCGGTTTTATGCATATAGCAAGTGCAATTTGTAAAAAATAGCGCTAATTTTTTTT
>NW_023477062.1:580-2882 GCF_013731165.1 Rhagoletis pomonella
ATTTTCCAAAATTTTATCACAAACGTATTTCTTGGTAAAGAATTGTTTCAAGCATTAATTTTGAATAAATTAGCTTTAATATTTACTGATTTATCAAAAATTTCGTATTTCTCTAAATTACCGTTATATGGGATGTGGGCGTGGTTATTGTTCGATTTTAAAAATTTTCGGCCATTTCGTAGGTTATATCAAGGGCAACCACTGTGCCAAGTTTGGAAGAAATCGGTGCAGCGGTTGCCAAGATATATCTACATGTAACACTAAGTGGGCGTGGCTACGCCCATTTTTCAAAAATTTATAATATTCTTATTTTTCGTCTAAAAGTTATTGCAAATATTAATTTTGAGTGAATAATCTTCAGTAGTTACTAAAATATCGCAGTTTTCGTATTTCCAAAATTACCGTTATATGGGAGGTAGGCGGGGTTATTGTCCGATTTTGCCCATTTTCAACACCATCCATCCTACGCCTAAAAGAAGTCCACGTACCAAGTTTCGTTAAGATATCTCAATTTTTACTCGAGTTATCGTGTGCACAGACGGACGGACGGACGGACAGACAGTCACCGCTTAATCGATTTCTCTTTTCATCCTGATCATTTATGTATACATTTGTCTATATCTATCTCGATTCGTTTTGCCTGTTACAAACAACCGTTATGTGAACAAAGTTATAATACCCTTGTGCACAAGTGCGCTCGGATATAAAAACATTGCAAATATTAAACAAAAAACAGGATGCACTCACTTTTGATTGCCAGTGTACATACATATTTGTGTTTAAAATTAACTACTTATGAAATAATTTTAGTGGCACGAACATATACATACTTGCGCTTTCTAAAAATGGGAATAAAAATTGGATTCGCATAAAATTTCAATTCCAATAACTAATATTTTAGTGAAAATATTTACAATAAAGGTTTCAGTAACTTTTGGTAAATTTGGTGCGATTATGTGAAATTATGCATGCGTTTTTACCTACATATCCATTTACATATATTATTTTAAACAAAGCTAATAGTAAAATTTAAAATGGAATATGGATATGACAATTAAAAACAAGTAAGAGCAGCGCTGTCTTCGGCTATGCCGAAGGCTTCATACCTTTCATGAACATCTGCAACTTTTAGTTTGACAGATTACTGATTTTGAATATATTTGCATACATCGATAGAGGAGTTACATACTTATATAAAAAATCGCATCTAAATAATCAGAGGTATAGAAGATATACTTTATATGGCACCAATCTAAGTGATTTTCACTGCTATGTGATCGGTATGTAAACCGGTAACACAATTTATTGGGTTTAGTTTCCTACATAAAGGAGATATATCGCAAAAACTGGTATCTGAACAATCCTATAGCACGGAGATAAAGCTTATACAGCATATATTTTGACGATTTTCTTAGTAGACTTTGTATTATTATTTATAAAATATCTTACGACATTTATCGGTTTTAGCTGTTCAAATAAAGGAGTTTTACAGTAAAATCCCATATCTGAACAATCAGATGTATGGAAGATATATGTTGTAGTCACCCGATCGTTGTTATTTTCACTGTATTCTAATGATAATGAGTGAAAATGGTGCGAAATTTCATGTTCCTAGCTGCATAAATGGAGGAGATATGATAAAAGACCTCATATCTGAACAATCAGTTGTATGGCGGCTGCAGGTTATAGTGACCCGATCTTCGTTATTTTCACTGTAAGTCTTCTGCTGATAATGAGTGAAAACAGCGCGAAATTGCATGGTCCTAGCTACATAAATGGATGAATTATAACGAAAAATCTCATATCTGAACAATCAATTGTATGGGAGCTATAGGTTATAGTTATCCGATCTTTTTAATTTTCACTGTAAGTTTTCTGTTAATAATTATTGAAAACAGTGCGGAATTTCCTGTTCCCAGCTATATAAATGGAGGAGTTATAACGAAAAAATTTTATATCTGAACAATCAGTTGTATGGGAGCTATAGGTTATAGTGACCCGATCTTTGTAATTTTCACTGTAAGCATTCTGTTGATAATGGGTGCAAGTGCTGCAAAATTTCATGTTCGTAGCTGCATAAATGGAGAAGTTATAACGAAAAATCTCATATCTGAACAATCAGTTGTATGGGAGCTATATGTTATAGTGGTCCGATTCTTCCGGTTCCGACAAATGATTAATACATTATAAAAATACACCCACCTACCAAATTTGATCCGGATATCTCGAAAACTGAGAGACTAGATTGCATACAAACAGACGGACAGACGGACATGGCTAAATCAACTCAGCTCGACGTTCT
>NW_023477063.1:0-2881 GCF_013731165.1 Rhagoletis pomonella
ATACCACTTGTATCACTTAAAACGTTGCCAATCTTGGAATTTACATTGTATTCCATTTTTATATACCTACATACAAAGCTATTTTCATTAATTCAAATTCCTTTTCATACTAGCGTGCACACACACACTCACATATCGATCATTATTGTTAATTAGGCTTAAGAGTTAAACTGGAATTAAACGAACAAACATATATTGAAAACCAAAAGCTACAATCTCGTAATTTCGTAAACACATATATATATATATATATATATGGGCTGTTCTTACCGTTATATATTTTTCATCCACTCGCTTATTCCTTACCGAAAATTTTAAATAAAAATTTAACAAGTTATAACTGCTGATACAGTACAAGCAGCAGTTTAAAATGGGGACCTGGGTAAACTTAATAAAGAAAACATATTCTCTGGTTAAATTAATAAGCCTGCCCGGATAACACAAAATCCTAAGCTTGATAAACATTTGTTATTATACAAGTTTTATAAAGCTCTACTTGTATTTAGGAAAAATGCCGGAAAAAAATTATAAAATTTATTGATTGATTGATAAAAATAGAGAGGGAGTTATGGCTATGACAATAGAAAGAAGAAAAAAGATACCTCGTGTTGAAAGCGAAAAGGATCTAAAACCAAAAAAAAATATAAATACATTGTTAATCATAACAAAATTAATGATTCGAAAAATAATTTTAAAATATTGTAATTTTTTTTTTTGTTTTTTTAAAGTTAAAGTTTCATTTACTTACAGTAACGAACAAAATTATTGGCACAGTCAATTATACGCAATATAGGCAAAGTATTTTTTAGAAGAATTCCAAGGATGTAGTTTAGTAATCCATTCAGTTTTAGTTTATCAAAGTGCAAGTTTGAAGTTGCTTGAAAATCTGAATACAAAATTGCAAATTAGTATGCAGATTTATTGGATTTTCCTGAGTTTTGCACAAAGATTACACATTTGATTTTTATGTGTTTTGGTATAGTATGAACTACGTTTTTATAAAAAAATTATCGGAAATAAATTAAAAACTTTGCATATATGTAATGCGAAAATTTACTGTGCCAAAACTTTTGTTCGACACTGTACAATAGTAAAAAAATATGTAATTTGCTTTGTAGTGTAATCTTGCGGCTCTTTAAATAAAAAATAGATATCAGAAAATAATTTTTCGTATCAATAAACTCCCAATCAAAGGTTTGTATTAAAAAAAAATATAGCCGTAACACTTTATTAAATATTAGTCTGCATATTTTATTAATTCGTCGGAATATTTTTTTTATGTATGTTACCGGATAGCTTTGGACTACGTTATCCGTTTTCTACAACTCTTTTTTAAAGGAAAGGTGGTTCCTCAGAGGTAGTCTCCTGCTAACTGAATATAGATCCGATAATTGGGCCATAAAGAAAATAACGGTACTCTTAAATTTGTATATGAGAATTGAAGTCGGTTTTGTTTTTAACCGACTTCCAAAAACGGAGGAGGTTATCAGTTCGTCGGAATATTTTTTTTTTTTTTATGTATGTTACCGCATAACCGATTTCGATAATTCTTTTTGCATCGGAAAGGTAGTGTCTCAGAGGTGGTCCCATACTAATCTGGTTAAGATCCGATGAGTGTCATGAGATATATATATATATTAGGGCGGGTCAATTTGTATGGATCGATTTTTTTCGACATTGTTCCTAGCATATTCGGATTCTTCATAAAATTCTAAGAAAAAAATTCCTCCAGACCATAGCTCTAAAGTTAATTTCGAGCCTGCGCATTTTTAAAAGAAGATATGTTATATATAAATATGAATTGCTGTCCGTTAGCCTCGCTAAGACTCGAAAACAGCTTGACCGATTTTAATATTTTTATTTTTTCGGTTTGTTTTTTATAATATCCGGATGGTTAAAACCAGAAAAAATAGAGAGTTGCCACCTGTTTAAAAATTTCAATATAAGTAAATTAATTACATAAATTAGATATTGCAATATGGGTGTCAAAGAAAGAGGTTATGAAGGCTTACAGGCGAAAATATTTTTGAGGGGGGTTGCCACCTGTTTCAAAATTGAATTAAATGAAATTGATAAGATAAATTAAATATTGCAATATGGGTATCAAATTAAATAGGTTTAAGAAGGCTTACTACTGAAAATATTTTTGAGTCGAGTTGCCACCAATTTCGAAAATTTAATTCAATTAAGTTAATAAGATAAAGTATGTATGTATTATAATATAGGTGTCGAACGAAAAGTATTTGAAAAATTATTGATTAAGAAATATTTTCTATAGGCCTGCCACCTACCTGAGCGGTAAAAACTAAAAGCCATACTCGCAAATATTATTCAAAGCTTTTGAGGCTCGCATCAATGTGGAATACTGTAACTCCGTCAAGTTAGTGTTTATTGATGGCAAACAAAGTACTATCATGTTTGGCAATGATATCACCCCATCGAACAATGCACTTAGCCTCGATATAAAAAGAGAACAAAAGCCGAAGTATTAGCCGAAGCAGTTCACACAAATGTTCCACAATTGAACTAACAAAAAAATATGGCCTATGAATCTGTTATAGAAGCTGTGAACACTGGAGTAAAATTTAAACAAAAAAACAAAACCGACTTCAATTCTCATATACAAATTTAAGTGTACCATTATTTTCTTCGTGGCCCAATTATCGGATCTACACTCAATTAGTAGGAGACTACCTCTGAGGAACCACCTTTCCTTTCAAAAAGAATTATAGAAAACGGATAACGTAGTCCAAAGTTACGCGGTAACATACATAAAAACATATTCCGACGAATTGATAAATTATGCAGATTAATATTTAATAAAGTGTTACGGATATTTTTTTTTAATACAAACCTGTGCTTGGGAGTTTATTGATACGAA
>NW_023477064.1:0-2881 GCF_013731165.1 Rhagoletis pomonella
GTCATTATAAACAATCTATGAAATTGAAAATGAAAAGCGTGGGGCGCGATTCGAAGTTCAGAGAAGTTTCTTCAGATGTGGGATTAATAGTGTCGAGAACTTGTTTGGCTTCACTGCGCTTTCCACTAGCTCGCAGGCTCATTTGTGCTGCGAACGTTAATTGCTCGTGGGAATAATCTTGACGAAGCTAAGCAATTTTCCTACGTTTTGACTGGTCACTAAATCCCCCAAAGTCTTTAGTGGGCCTTCCTCCTTTAGGTATCTGATACACCACAAATTGACAAGTTTTTTCTCACCACGCTTTTTCCGATTCATAAAATCTATTTTTGTGTCTACCGCATCTCTTGAAATCGGGCAAACATATTTGCAACTTCTTTCTTTCCGAAGCTGGGTAGCTGGTTTTTCTTGAAATATATTGTTCCACATCACTGAACTTGCATTGTAGTAATTTAGACGGGCGTTTAAAAAATATTTCCCACAAATCTCGATTTTTAATGGATAAAAGGGCTCCGTCTGGAATAAAAGTTAACAGTGTTGAAATAAAGAATAAATACGTACGGCATATACCATTCTCTTCCATTTAGTTTAAATTTTTCTTAAAACACTCCCACTTGGAACATATTTTTGATAAAATAGTGACAAAATGTGCCTGACAAAAATTAATAAGTTCACGTTAAAACATATTTTTCTCAAAAATGCGCAACATTCTTGTGCAAATCTTTTAAATTTGCTTATATATAAAGACTTGCGGTTATAACAAGAAAAGATTCGGAAAAAGAACCTTGCGCATTTTGGAAAAAAACGAATTTAAAAATACACTATGAAAAAAAATTGTTTATTAAAATTTGTTCCTTATATCTCTGAAACCATTGAAATTATGTAATGATGTAAAGTTGTACAACAATCAGCACACATTGCTTATTCAACGACATAGTTCCTTCTAAACTACTAGTAACCTTAAACATAATAAGACAGCCTTTAATAACACATATCAACTCGCTTTCGATATCGGAAAAAAAAATTTCTGACTGAAAAGTTAACTTTGAGCTGTTGTACGCGGCAACTGGTAGTAGTTCGGAACCCAATGTTTATACACGATATTTGCTACTTTGTTATGAGCAGGGAACGGATTTTATGTAAATTGCCTTTTTTTCTGCTAAAGAGATAGAGTATATTCGATTAAGAATGTCCACGATTTAGCTTTCCCATATATACACACTTGATGTTGCCTTTTTAAAGATATTTGCCTTTTTTTGCCTTTTTTAAGATATTTGCCTTTTTTTTCCTTTTCTTCCTTTAGAAAAGTGATTATAGCATTACCATTTTTTTTTTAAGATTAAAAAAATATATTCAACAATTTTTATTCAGCTCGAGGCCGTTTTTTAATGAAAATTTATTATGGAAAAGCGGAAAAACGCCCATATTCCTGATAATATGAACGTTTCAAACGTTCTATATTTAAATTGGGCTCCACTTGTATCAACTTACGTCGAGCGCACATTTAATACATTCAAGGCTTTTCTTCGCGAAAATCGAATGAAAATGCTGCCAGAAAACTTCAAACTACACCTTGTGGTTCAGTGTTACTATAACTATACAGATTAAAGTTTTATGAGTTAGAAACTCGAAAGGATAAAATAGTCAAAGATTCAAAGTACAAATTTTTCATATAATGAAACTAGTTCATAGTTTTTCTCTTTTTACTTGTAATATAAACATTTCTAAAATAAATGTATTTTTTTGTTATTCTTCGTATTTTCTGTCTTGTTTTAGTGCCTTATTTTGCTTTTTTGCAATACCTAGTGCCTTTTCCTGCCTTTTTCGCTATTTTGTTTTGCCTTTTTTTGCCTTTTTTGCAATACCTATTGCCTTTTCCTGCCTTTTTCGCTATTTTATTTTGCCTTTTCCAGCCTATTTCGTTATTTTATTTTGCCTTTTTTATAGGTTTTTAGGTCCTAAAAATCCGTTCCCTGGTTATGAGTCTGCTGGTATATATTTTTTATCTTAAATACCAACTTTCGAAAAATAAGTTTTGAGCATCGCCCTCTATGAAGAACCCCCGTTACAATTTTTTTTAATTTTTTTTTTTAAGATAAAAACTACGACTCCGTTGTTGATAAACATATGCCGATTTCGTTTGCCCTCTACGCACAAACACTAGGAAGAGGGCGACGAGGAGGCAACATTTTTTGTAGAAACGAAATCGCCAATAGTTTACAAGACTAACAAAAGAAAACTGAAAAGGACAACTACCAAGTGTCAACCAGCTATTTATCAAAACTACCAAAATGGATGTGAAGACCCTTAGTGTAACATTAGCATTTATTAACTGATAGATAATTTTGACTGAACGAATTCCCTCGCCTACTTTTCTGTCTCTTTCAAATCAGAGTCAGCAGTGCAAATTGACGATTTTGTTACAATTCTAGAACAAATTTAATATAACTAAAAGCACAGTTGTAGAAAAAAACTAGATAAATGCATGGTTGGATTTTGGATTATGTTATCCTTTAACATTTTTTTTACATACATACTTACACATACATATATGTAATTAGGGTGAAAAACTTAAATAAAACAAGTAAGAGCAGCGCTGGCTTCGGCTATGCCGAAGGCTTCATACCTTTCATGAACATCTGCAAATTTTAGTTTGACAGATTACTGATTTTGAATACATCTGCATACATCGATAGAGGAGTTACATACTTATATAAAAAATCGCATCTAAACAATCAGAGGTATGGAAGATATACTTTATATGGCACCAATCTAAGTGATTTTCACTGCTATGTGATCGGTATGTAAACCGGTAACACAATTTATTGGGTTTAGTTTCCTACATAAAGGAGATATATGGCAAAAACTGGTATCTGAACAATCA
>NW_023477065.1:0-2881 GCF_013731165.1 Rhagoletis pomonella
AGCTACAATGCAATTGTTTCTTGGAAGCGACAAGTTAAAAGGTTCTTACACAAACTATAGTAAAGCTAAAGCTTGTCCATGTTACCACATTCAAGAACTGCAATACCTGCTCTTAATTCACCCAGGAAATTTCTATGTACGTATACAAATGTTTGTTTTAATTTAGGAAGAAGCAAAAGTAAATCGAAAGCGTGTATCAAATTTCACTGCCGATGAAAAGGCTATATTAGGGCAACTAATAAAGAAGCGGCCTATTATAGAATCGAAGCATACGGATGGAAAATCAATTTTGAGAAAGAAAGAAGCTTGGGATTTGCTTACGAATGAGTTCAATTCAAATTCGAATGTCTACAAGGTAAAATTATATGCGTTTTAAGGCGGGTTGTATGGAACGAATGGAACAGATTCGGATTCTAGATAAATTTCTAAGAAAAAATTCCATTAGAGCATAGCTCTGGATTTCGAGCCCGCCAAACTTGAAAAAGCTATCTTCAATTAATGCTACGTTAAGACATAAGTAAGTATTAAAAATATGACCTTCATAACACTCCCGCTAATATTAAGTGTAGACATTAACTTAGTATTAATTAAAGATAGGTTATTTTAAAATTTTGGGGGGCTCAAAATTTGGAGCTATAATGGAATTTTTTCTTTGGTATTTAATGTAGAATACGAATGTGCTAGGAACGATGTCGAAAAAATACCCGACCTAATGCATTTATTCAATTTATTATACGCCTTAAGGTAGCGTCAAACAGATGCGGTAAAAAATTTTACGATATGCGATCAATACAAACCACTGCGGTATAGCACCGCAGTGTGTCGTATCTCACCTGTTTGAGAGCGTTTGCTTTTTATCGTTATCGCAAAAAATACGATATCGTATCGCACCGGTATTATCGCATCTGCTTGAGGCCACCTTTAGTATTTCGTGTTTCCATATTGTTTATTTCAGCGTGAGACGGTTACATTAAGGAGGGCGTGGGAAAATATGAAGGCAGTCGCACGAAAGGCTCGGGCAGTAGAAAGGGGTAATTTATTTCGAACGGGCGGTGGGCCACCGGTGCCATCAACATCACGGCAAGTAGAAGCAATAGTGGACATGGTGGAAGAGGTATGTATCCTTACAGCGCTCTTACACGATATTTATTTGCTTATCGTTACTTTAATATAGAAAGGCTCTATTTCACATAATGCTCAAAATCAATCAATAGGTGAATTTAGGATTTTTAGCTAGTTACGATTTTTTTTTTGTATTTCAGCGACGATGAGAGATAGGGCCTTTCTATATTAAAGTAACGATATACATATATGTAAATGCTACTTTACTTACGAGTACATACAAAAAAAAAACGTTTACATATCGATGGTCCTGTGCAATAACGACACAAATTAAAATTCGAAAAATAAAAACTGTTACTACTGTTAAGTGATTATTGTCTCTAATCCTTGTCTAATCCATTTCCATCCCTTACTAAAGTAAGCAGTAAGAATTGTTAAAGTAAGTACAAAAGATGAGACATGGATTCGACAAGGATTAAATACATGAGTCACTTAACAGTAGTAACAGTTTTTATATTTTTTTGAATTTTGAATTGTGTCGTTGTTGTACAGGACCATCGATATGTAAATACATTCATATCGTATAAGTGCGCTGTTAGGGACTTAACTATTATCTTCATACTGTCTTGTCGTCATAAAATTTAATTATTAGGCTGCTCCCGCAATGATTTGCGAAATCTCCAACAACTTTGACAGCGATGGGGCAATTTTGCTAAACATGGAAAATAGCCAATCTAGCTCCATTGAGTTTTTAGGTATGTCCTTTAAGATATAAGGCAAATCACTTTTTAACCAACATTTTTTAGATATGATCACGGAAGCAAATGAGGAATCCGACGTAAACTTTAAAGCCATAAGCATAAATTATGAAGGTGAACCAAATGTTGCAGGTACTGTACCTATAAAATACGAAAGAAGTCATCTACGATATACTAAAATTCTTTTCGCTGCTTTTTAACTACATAGTACACAGTAATGAAACTGGCCACCAACAAAAAGTGGAAAAGGAGCAAGTACGCAGACCAAGCGACTGCGTTCGGCGGGAGGCAGCATTACGGGTAAGGTACCTAGAGAAGAGAGAGAAGCTTAAGCTTGAATTAGTCAAAACACAGGTATATAATAACTATGCATTGGTAAAGCTAAATATTTGTATATGCATATTTTCTTTTACAGTTGGAAGTTGAGCAAATAAAAAAAAGAGCAGCCTTGTTGGAAGAGCAAAAAAAACCAAGTATCACTACAAAAGGCTAAAATAGATTTTGAAGAGGCAAAAAAAAATCGTTCAATAAATTAAAGACATAGTTAATATTTCAACATCTAAAGACTTTTATTTGTAGCAAAAGATCTTAGGAAAAAAATCTGTCTACCAGAGATTGACGCGCAATAAAACCGTTGCTGTTGGAGTTTTCATTGATTGGTGAGGCTTCGACATTAAAAGTTTCGATGTTATCAGAGCTGACTGGTAGCAAGTCATCTACTAAGATGGAAATGTTATGCAATGCTGCACATGCGCATATAACAGCTACAACGGTCTCCAGCTTAATACCCATTCCAACGTGAAGGCAGGGGAATCTTCGCTTCCAAACTCCAAAACATCTTTCCACAGTGTTTCTTATTTTAATGTGGCTTTTATTGTACTCCTTTTGTGGAGTTGAGCTTGGTGATAAAAACGGAGTTAAAAGCAAATTACTGACAGCATATCCACTGTCACCTAAGAGTATTCCTTTTAATTCCCCGCTATTGAATCTTTGCTTAACCGAACTGCTGTTATATAACGGGTGATTTTTTAAGAGCTTGATAACTTTTTTTTAAAAAAAAC
>NW_023477066.1:0-2881 GCF_013731165.1 Rhagoletis pomonella
GTCACCCAGCTATATGAAAAGTGCTCAATCTTAAAGCATTCATGAACGGCTTTCATTTGATACCCATATTGAACAAATACACCCAAGGTTACCCAGGTCCACATTTTGGTCTATATCTCGAGACCCTAGTCACCCAGCTATATGAAAATTGCTCTATCTTAAAGCACTCATGAACAGCTTTAATTTGATACCCATATTAAACAAATACATCCTAAGGTTACCCGGGTCCACGTTTTGGGGCCACGCCCCCTTTATATATCAAAATATTTTTTACCCTGTGACCATCCCTGGAAGATATCCAGTGCGTGTGTAAAATTTGGTTACGATCGGCTTATTCGTTTAGGAGCCAAGTGTGTCTATAGGTACATACATAATTTGAATTTTATATATATAGATAAGTGCCGAGAATTCCTGAAAATCTCAAAAATCCCAAAATAGTTCCCAGATTGAGTCTCTGTGTCTCTATATGTACGTCAATCTCCTAAATTCTCTCGGAGCCAAAAGCACAATTTTACTATGATGGGTACCGGGGCATTAGAGATATGCTAGCAATTCAAGCGAAACAAGGAGCTGCCAAAGCACACATCAAAAGCATCATAAATATCTGCGAAGACAAAATGTTCGATAGGCACTTTATTTAATGTCCAGGGCAGAGGCAAGCGAAACGATTTACCTGTCCTTCGAATGAGGCTTAAAGGAAACTGCTTAGTTTAAGCAAAGACTACCTCAAACTCTCACTAGGTACTGTACGGGGCACTGCTTGCTTCATTATTATCTCAGTAAAATTCATCTTTCAAACACAAAAACGCAAAATTGAATATGTTAGACATTGCGGTTTATATTCCCATAATAATATTAATAATAATAGTACTTGCTTGTAATTGTTTCTTCATTTAAACCAAATTCTGGATTTAATCTTAATTTAACCAAGAAAACTTTAGTTTGTTCTACTTATTTTACTCCCTAAAAATGTACCCAGATCATTTAGAAAATCGTCATGGATGCTAACAGCCTTGCATCAATATAAGAAAGCGTTTCCAACGAGCAAGAGGAAGGTCCGGTTAGCGGAGCACAGAAAGACGTATAAAGCAGCTAGGCATGCAGTTAAACTAGCAATAAAAGATATCAAGCGTCAATGTTTTCTTGAGCTTTACATACAAAACTGCGATGTAAGAAACTTCATGTCGCAAAGGAGGCCATCCCAATATGCTCAATGTTCCTAAAAATTGTGTAAGATTCACTTTTTCCCTATCAAAGCAGACTGGTTTCCTCTACTTCAAGGAAGCTCTAAAACTCATTTGATGAGGTCATCAACGAGGAAGTTCTCCAAGCTGAAAAAAGACTCCTATCACCAATTTGGTTTCGTCGTTCACGCATGCCCAGCCGAGGGAACATTCCCATCGTATTTGAAGAGGCAAATGCTCGTACTGCTGCCTAAACCCGGTAAACATCTAACGGAACCTTTCAGTTACAGGTCCTTGAACGTATTATATGCAACCTACTGCAGCTACTGCAAAGACCGCTGGCTGGAGTACGAAACCTCAGCAGGTGTTAAAAATTGAAAAAACTCAAGCGAAGTTCCCCAACTCTCTGTTTTTGGTCCTTTTCTTTGGAATATTGTTTACGATGGAGTTCTTCGCCTTAAGGTACCCAAGACGACCGAGGTAATTAGTTTTGCGGACGACATCGCGGTACAATCGTGGCTTCAAAAAAAATGGTCTTAAGTTGCCGGAGCAGAAAACAGAGGCGGTACTCATCTCCATAGGGGAAAAGTTAGAAGAGATCACCATATAAATAAAGTACCTTGAGATAATTCTAGAAAAGGGGTGGTTAATAAAAACCCAATTGGAATAAATATGTTAACAAAAAGCCGTTACGACAGTGGCAGCTTTATCGGGGGTAATGCTATACACGCGCCGGCCAAAGTAGCGCATGGCAATACTCATCGTACTGCCGCGGTGTGAAGTCAACGTACAGATTATGTGCCCTAGGGGTATGCTGCGCGTTCAAAAGAGAATCTGACGAAGCAGAATTTGCTATCGCCTATCCATGTACTGTCGGAAGCTTTTTTGGAGCGAAATTTAACCCTCCGCCGTAAGAGATGCCAGTAGGCCAGCTTGGCAACCAAGATGGGACAACTCACCAAACAATCGTTTGAAGTACCACTGTATCTAGGATTTCAAATACTGGCTTGACAGAACACACGGGGCAGCAAACTTCTACTTAATTCAGTTCTTAACTGGACATGGGGGCTTTAAATCATACCTATACCGATTTAAACACGAATCTGATCATATATGCGACCACTGCGGAGGAATGCTGTAAAAGATGTAAACCGTGTGTCCTTCTAATGCGCTCATTTAAAAGCAGTGACAAATGGAGACTTAGAGGGATTGAGGGCTCATGAAAGACTAAGACTAAGCGCCTCTCCCCAACGAAGTTATGCTTGACGACAGTCCCGTGGGTTGCGGATCTCGACGAAAACAGCGGGCTTATCCCTAAAAATATGTACTATATATGAATTTGTACGGAAAAGTTTAATTAAGTTCACATACAATACTTTAGTAACAGATAATTGGTAAGAGATTATCGAATCCAAAGACAAAAATATTATAATACATAATAACGCAACTAGGTTTGTAAAGCCTAACTTTTAAACAAATACAGCATGTATATTGCAACTATAAATTATTTTTTAAAACTGATATTTCCTAAATATGTCGTATTTTTTAAAAATGTTCATACATACATCTCTTTTTCCTTTCATAGCGTGATTTCCTTGCGCTTCTAATTCTATTTTCATTCCGTGTTTGCATAAATTTATTCCTCAGCATTTACCATTCATAATCTTTTCAACATTTGTAATGCTATGGAAAAAAAA
>NW_023477067.1:0-2881 GCF_013731165.1 Rhagoletis pomonella
GGGGGGGAATAATGGGGATGTTCTGTTTTTGATAAAAAAAAAACAACGTGGACTGTCTTTATCTGTGACAAAAGCTGAATGTCCTTCGTGAAATTATTTCTTTAAGAATTTTATTCTAAATGAGAACCCCAAAGGCACACAATTCTTTAATTTAGATGTTAGATCAGCATATCCCAGGAATTTGAATACAAATTATACTTTAACTGGCCGGCCTCGTATGCGCGAGGCTTCGCTAAATATTGAATCCGACCGTGTCCGACCTTTTGTTTAAGACGGGATTTTGTATCATATAATATTAAAAGTCTTTCTGAAGAAAATTTTTTTTTATAAATTTTTTTCGACCAATTTCGTGTAAGGTGCACGTAAACATGATTGTAATAGATATAATTCAATAGCATTTTTATTTAATTTTAAATACAAAGTAAAAAACTCAATACTACGTGAACTTAATAAATATTTTTTAAATTAATAACACAAATTGGATCGGGCCTTTTTTTGTAGTTATTTTGATTTCATATTCGAATTTAGCGACCCGAATAACTCTTAAATAATAAAATAATAAGCCATTCTTACTATAATTTTTAACATAAATTATTGTGTTGAGGATTTTAGGCGCCATATTGGATCGGCCATTTGGGCTTTTGTTGTTTTGACTGAACCTGAATTCTTGTCATTATAATCATTTTTTAAATTATGGGTACAAAATGGGCATGAAACTCTTCATTATTTTCCAAATTAGAAAATCTTCCAGTAAACGAGCAGGGTACACCAAATTTCAACAAAATATAATTTTTAACACTTTTAACATTTCGAATTTCATCAAAATCCGTTAACATTTACTATATCCGCCCGCAAGAGCTGTGGGTGTGGCAGTGCTCGACTTTTACCATTTTCAGCATTTCTCTCCCCTCTAAATTCTCTTTCCAATTTAACTTGGAGCCCAGAATAATTCCAAGGTATTTTGCCTCGGAGAAGAGTTTCAAAGTGGATTTCCCTAATTTCGGCAGAGAAAAAGTGGGTACTTTTGTCTTCCTTGTAAACAGTGCCAGTTCTGTGTTGGAGGGGTTAACCCCCAATCCATTCTCGTTGGCCCACTTAGAGATATCGCCTAGTGCACTCTCCATTAGTTCACTTATCGTTGACAGGAATTTGCCAGTCATGAGTATCACTAAATCGCCGGCGTAGGCGACTACCCTTATTCTCTTGGTTTTAAAAATCTCAAGAATTTCGTTCAATACCAGGAGCCAGACTAGAGGTGACATCCCTTTGAAGCGTGCCCCTGGTGTTTTTCCTTCTCACATATCCTGTGGTATGGCGTTGATTATTCTGCTCTCGCGCATGGAGTCAATCCATAGGACGCTGAATTCCGTGCTCATCGCCTCCGTTCGGGCAATATTGAAGGCCCCTTCAATATCCAGGAAGGCGGCAAGGGTGTATTCCTAGGTTCCAGCGATTTTTCAGTAGTGCCTACCATTTCGTGGAGCGCACTTTCAACAGATCTATCCTTGCGTTATGCGTGCTGCGCTGTGTCCATTGTGTGGATACTAATACTTTCCCTAATATGCAGATCGATTAGTCTCTCCAGTGTTTTTAGTATGAACGAAGAAAGACTTCTCGGTCTGAAGTCCTCTGGCTGTGAGTGGTTCATCTTCCCTGCTTTGGGGATGAATATAACCTTCGCCTCCCTCCATGCTTTCGGTACATATTCGCTTTCTAAGCATCTTGCGAAAATGCTTGTCAAATGGGGCACCAGACTCCCACATGAATATTGTAGCATAGCGGGCATGACGCCGTCGCGACATATGACAAACAACGTTAAATGCTTCCGCGCTCTTTAACATTAACGGTACCAGATTTTCTGGTGTTACACCGGAGCTTATTATTAGATAAGTGCCGACTTTATCGAGCTAAAAGGGAGGCATTTGAAAAGCACGTACCCCCGGCGTCTTCGGTAAGCGATAAAGGTGTGCTTTAAAACAGCCGCGTCCAGTGATGACTTAAGTAGTAGCCAACTTCTCCGTGCTACCTGCTGAGTCAAGTTTTGAGATTTGGTATACATATATGGGCCGATAGGTCCAGCATGCCTGCCATTGCTCTTTGCTGTGGGTTTAACTGCGCTGTGTACGGTGCGTGATTAATGTCGCTTTGCGTTTCTTGCTTCGTAGATCTCTAGGGCCACGAGATCGAATGGGCATAATCTCGCTATGATGAGAGCCCGTCTGAAAACGTCGAACCAGACATGTTTATCCATAAAAGAGTATTTGCAGTACAATCCCTGGTAATACATATTTAATTGCCTAGACTGATGTCTTGGTCCTCCGGCGCTCGCCATTCAACTAGAAAGGGATGTTGTTGTCATCGTCCCTTTCTTGTTAATGTATTCCAAAAGGTCTCGGAAGCAAAGGCGGTGACCAACAGGACGCTGGAATACTTCACATATGGCTTAGACTCTATGATGCTATCAGCTGCTCGGATTTCTACTTTTTCTAACTTCTTCTGGCTGCTAATAAGACAGCCCAATATACAAGTGTATACATCTACATATCGTTCATTTGTCAAGAAAAAAAATACTACCCAAACTGAAAAAACCGATTTTTGTAGAAAAAAGAGACACATATTGGGCAGTATGCATAAAACCTAAGCAAATGCTTTTTCTTAAAATTTCAGACCTTTTACTCGATTTGTTCAAATAAATTTAAGTGAAAGGTATGAAATTTTAAGTAACAGCAGTTTTTAAGCCTACGGCCCATTGCCGTGTAATTCTGCATCATTTGCTCAAAAATCTAGTCTTTTATTAAGTGAGCGATATACATACATATATGTAGATATATATGTATGTATGTATGTATGTATGTACATATACATACATACTTGCTGACTC
>NW_023477068.1:0-2881 GCF_013731165.1 Rhagoletis pomonella
TTTTGATGGCGGGTATTTGTGTGGGCCAAATTCCTCAGGGATATTTGGTCCTCACACATTTGATGCTATTTTTTTCAGAACATATAAGGATTTTGGACTGTATTGCTAGTGGACTTGAAACTACTTTAAATACTGGTACGTTTACCACCAAAAACTAAAAGTCGAAAAAAATTTACATAGCGCACTTTGCAAGTGGACTACTCATATATACTCTTACATACAGGGGACAATAGCCCTTCACAGCTTAGCGCCAAACTACAGCAAACGGCTGACATAGGCACCCACGTATATACCTACTCTTTTGTATAATAGGCAAATTAGTTTGATTTTGTTTTTTCACTTTGCTCCCGCGTTTACATATCAAAATACGTACATACATCTTTGCACGAATCTCAGTGCAGGTACCCCTCAGATGCGCTGAGGCAGTACAGTGACTCCACAAAATATTCGTATCAGTGCAAACGAAATCCGATTTTGATAACTACACTCGTACGTATAAATACATACCTCCACTTATATGTATATAAATTCTATTGTGCTCAGACGCGCTGAGACAATACAGTGACTCTCATAATTTTTCACAAGTACTCAATTTATAAAATTTACCCAAATAATTAGAAAGAGCACTCAATAAATTAAATTAAAATTACCGAGGAAAAACAAGATACCGCTTTCCTCCAGCCCCCTCAACAGGCACCAAAAAAAACAAAATCCCAAACTGACGACGAGGAATTTACCAAAGCTCAAAGAAAATTTCTCTTCGAAATATCTGACCTTGAAAAATATTGCTCGAAGTGGTGGAAGATTTGCGAAACAGATCACTCGGAGGCCAGTCTCAAGCTTTACTTGGAGGAACTCAACAAACACCTGTCATGGGTGGAGAACTCGTACGAAGCGGTATACATGAGCAACTCGGACGATATCCAGTAAGGTATGCGAGGCAAAATACGACACCGCTGTAGATACGTGCATCAGTACCAAGAAGCGCATCAACGAGTTACTTAGCCATCGCCAACCCGACATGATGGCCGCCAGTAATATCAGCATTCCAGCAGTACCAGTGCCACCTGAACCCCAAAACTATTTAAAAGTGCCTGCTTGTGACACGGGAACATTTTACGGAGGATATGAAGACTGGCCGTCCTTTAGGGATATGTTCACAGCTGTGTACATAAATCATCCCCAACTCTCTCAAGCCCAGAAGCTTTATCATTTAAGGCAAACAACTCGAAGTAAAGCTGCACTAATAATTAAAAATTATGCACTTAACGACAACAGCTTTGAGCTGGCTGGGACGCTTTAAAGTCTCGATACGAGAATCGCAGGATTCTCGTCGACAACCAGCTCAAAACCCTTTTTAATATTCAACCCATTCATAGTGAAAAGGGGAAAAAACTCAGGCAATACAGACCACTATTAACAATTGCCTCTCAACCCCCAATGCAAAAGGTGTATCCACAAAAGACTGGGACCCTATGCTAATATACCTCTGCTCCTGAAAACTCCCAGGAGAAACTCTTGCGTTATGGGAACAATCACTCAACTCAAGAAAGGAGTTGCCTCTCTGGTCCGAAATGGACCAATTCCTGACAACACGGTACGAAGTTGTAGAACGACTTAGTACGTATAGGACAAATAAACCCAAAGGATCTAACCAAAATTACCCTCCTCGCTCATCAACCCCTAATAATAATAACTCTTTCAGCTATAAAAGCAGAACCCACTCATTTAACGCTAAGATAAAAAAAAGCAGGCATCTTGCAAATTATGCAACTCCAACCACTCTATGATGAACTGCGTCAAATTCAAGGAGTCTCAGTGCAGGATCGCAACAAATTCATAAAGGAGAATCACTATTGTAGGAACTGTTTAGCCTTCTCCCGTTGAGAAACTGAGTGCCATAGCAATTTTACCTGAGTTTACTGCCAAAAACGGCATCACTATCTTCTCCATTACCCCGCTAAATCACAAACAGCAAATACAGGCACAAGGCCAAAAACGAATCAGGCGCGACTTCCACCACCAGCGAATAGCGACCCAAACAGAGCGGCAACCTCAAAAGACGTTCAACAAAACAAAACTCCCTCGCCCTCTCAACAAAACCAAGCCCTCTCACACTTCGCGAGTAGTAGAGAAAAAACTCTACTTCCTACCGCAAAAGTCTCAATCCTGCATAATGGAGAAATATTCACAATTCGAGCTCTTATAGATCAAGGATCTCAGAAAACTTTCATAGCATCTCGCATACAAAAACTGCTTGGCCTCCCGACAAAAGCCACTACCGTGTAGGGAAACGAACTAGTGCGGAACTGGTTCGGTTTTAGTGCGTTTGGAACCATGACTAGTACGCGTTAATTCTCTTTTGCATGCTAGCGACTGGCGAATTTAACATTGCGATGTCCTAGGAAGTGTCAATTGTCCCCCGTTGCATCCCTTTGGCTCTAGTTCCGAACCAGTTGTAAATTCTACAGATAAGATCTAGTTCGTTTTGCATCCCTTTTTCTATAGTTCCGAACCAGTTCCAAATCCGACAGATGAGATCTAGTTCGTTCTGCGTCCCCTTTTCTTTAGTTCCAAACCAGTTCCTAATTCGACAGATGAGATCTAGTTCGATCTGCATTCATTTTTTATACTTCCCAACCTGTTATAAATTCGTCACCTTAGATCTAAATTTCTAATCAGGCTTGTCGAAACATTTCCCTTCTATATTAAGGACAATACAATCACAAATGTTTAAACGCATTTATTAAAAATTTATAAACCACATTAGTAGTAGTAGTAGTATTAAAGTTAAGTAGTAAGTTAAAAACAAAAGTGCGTTCTGCTTAAAAGTAAAAATATTAGTTCACTTTGTCTTACTTGTCTAAATTTTAGCATATTG
>NW_023477069.1:0-2881 GCF_013731165.1 Rhagoletis pomonella
GTACTTGGGTATTTAGCAGCTCCTAAATACCTAAGTAAATAGTACTTTGGTATTTACAACAACACAAAATACCTAAATACTTTTGTACTAAGTACTTAATACTTAGTAAATACAATTTTGCCCATCACTGATATATATTATGTGAAAATATAAGTTTATGTAAGTTTTTAGCCAGTTTCAATCGTTTCCAAGGCGCACCACGTAGAGGCAACTTACTTTGCACCTCTTTGTTCTTTTTTTGGTTTTATTTTTTTATATTTTTTTCTTGCTTTATTTTTTTATATTTGTTTTTTGTTTCCATATAATATAGTCACACATTTTAGTATTTAAATATTTTATTATTTAGTTAAGTTTTTATATATGCTGGAATGAAAATGTCATTACAGTTTTCTTCAGGCGACTCACAAAAGTTGGTTTGTCAATCATATTTATTTTGAATCTATCCCAGAATTTAATGAATTCCCTATGAACTGACTTCCCGGTCTGCTCGGACCATAATCCTAAACCATCGTTATTCAAGAATGAAATATATTGCTTTAAATGTTTAAGGATAAAATGGATTTTGACAGTTTGAGAAATTCCAGTACTTTTCAAAGCTGTGCGGAGTTCGTTAAGATTTTTATCAAAATTACTAAGATCCGCTTGTTTTGCGGAAAACCATAAAACGAAACGATTTTGCTCATGGCTTTGAACGAGGCAATATATTTGGTATTGTTTTTACTGAGAGTTTCTTCCATACAAATTATGTTCGACATTTTTTTGTATGTGGAAGACACTGTCAGCAAAAAATAAATAATTGCAAAAAATCAACGAAATTTTCTGGTAACTTCAGACTTGCACTTTACTAAATGGCTCAAAAGCTACATTTTAAACATTTTTCTAAAAGATCTGATTAGAAATTGTGATCAGATGAAAGTGTCTCCGAGCCAATAATTTTGTACGGCACGGTACTTATAAGTAATCTAGGTTTCACGAAAAAAAAAATAAATAAATACAAGGTAACATTAAAATATCAGTCATTTGTTTCGTTGCTGTGAGCTTGTTTCAAAACTTCTGGCTTTTGCTATAATTGTAAAACTCTGTGCATGTCATTTTAACGTATTTAGATACATACTTATATTAATCATCAACTATTGCTTATGCAAAACATGCTACATTTAAAAAAAAAATCGCATATGAAAGAGCACCAACC
Source organism: Rhagoletis pomonella (assembly GCF_013731165.1). Lineage (NCBI taxonomy): Eukaryota > Metazoa > Arthropoda > Insecta > Diptera > Tephritidae > Rhagoletis > Rhagoletis pomonella. The sequence goes on from NW_023477069.1 coordinate 1,193, forward strand.
CAACTCGTAATAATTTAAGTATACAAATTTTAGTATTTAGTATAGAAATATTCAATTGAAATACGCCAATATTAAAATGAAGCGCTTTGCACTTAACGGATGCTTTTTCATAATTAAGTTAAAAAAAATTCATTTAAATTCCATGCTGTCTGTAATGGGATTTGAACCCTGACGCTCTGGAAATTAGCAAATTGTGGCAAGCATCTTCGTGCACTCAGCTACAGCCAGACATGTAAATGTGCATTCAAATGTTCAGTTTGATTCAACACCACGTGTGCGTGGTATGAAGGTATTGTTTTTAAGTACGAACATTTCAAAACGATAATCAAATAAAACATACTCATGTTTACCATGCGTTATTTCCCCCAGTAAATTCATAAAATTTTTCTTAATATTACAACGCCTTTTTCTCTCAGCGTAGTCATTTTTAAGCAAAATTTGTGCAATCAAATTGAAAACCGGGACACTTAAATGAAACCCGGGACATTTTAAGGTTGGACCGGGACACCGGGACAAATAGTCTAAAACCGGGACGTCTGGCAGCCCTACACACAAAGCGCATACTTTCATGCGATTTTCTTTATGATCGCATTTGTGTTCTGGATGTACAATAGTCATTATTTCCTGACAGAAGAGTACATAAATACCAAAATAAATCTCATACAAGCTTTGAATTTATTTACTTATTATGAGGAGTACCGTTGGCCTAAGTTAGAGCATTTTTATTTCTTGTACAAGCGCAGTGCGACTTGCCTGCGCTACTTGCTTATAGCAACAAACTTTTAATAAAAAATTACTACCGTATTATATAGCATACAATATTGTATACATACATACATATATTGCGATATTGAAAGTGTTTGTAATGAGAAAGTTCACGCTACAGAAAAAGGTAATTGTGGTGTTTTATCTAAGTTGAATACCGGTAGCGCCCAATAAATCTCGATCAATTATTCTTTCGGTAGGAAAAAATGAAAATGTTTCACATTGATTTGATCTATTTTAGTGAGTTAAAAAGGGGAACAGATTTGTATGAGATTTCTTTTCGTATAAATATGCTCTAATTATCGAGAAGTTCGCCTTCCTCTTTTGCAAATATATCCTATCAGAAGTATATAAAATGTGGATATCTTTAAAACAGGAGCAGCTAGGATTTCAATTTAAGCGGATTCTTAACCTTAAGATATCAACAAATATAACCCTGCTTTCAGATTTTGTCGACATTTTTATGCAACCTATCTTCGCTTCCTGCCCACCGTGAGTTGGTCCACTGTACATTTCCCCGTAGTAGTGTGTGTAACGTATACGCCTCGTAGCACCTCATACACAGACAGCTAACATATTTACTCGCACGCCTTAACTTAAGTCATATTATTTAAGAGTAATTTAATTTTTGCCGTTTAAGACTTTTACACAGTATTCCTCATGCAAATATACTAAATATATTACTTTCTTCATGTATATAACAATTTTAGAATGAATTTCGAGCGTGCCAATAAATATTGTAAAAATGGAGTTTTAGTTAAACATATGAGGCCATCAGGGCCACAGGAGCCTATCTATAAAAACAATATTTTTTTAGTAATATTAGAAAGAAGGATCTATAAAAACTAAATGAGATCTTTTACTTAAAATTTCATTTTATAGTAAAAGAAAACTAAAAGGACGTGCAACTGTTTTTTTTTTTTT
>NW_023477070.1:0-2881 GCF_013731165.1 Rhagoletis pomonella
AATTTTTTTTTTAATTTGAGTGCAACAAAAAGAACTTTTTATAATAATAAATCAAACTTATTAATTTATGCGTCTGAATTATATAACTCATATACAAATACTTGCATCCCCTTGAATAGCGACAGGCAAAATCTGAATTTATTTTTTATATGGCAAAATTAAATTCGGATATTGTTTGTCCCTTTTGAAGTGCAATGAAGTGAAATTGGCTGAATAACTCAGTGAAAGAGGAGACCAGTATGTTTGCATGTATGTATTTATAAAAAAAATATTTGTTGGTGCTGTTTGCTATTTGGAGTAGCAAAAGGGAGCGCAGGGTGCGCCAGAGATTTTATTTCCGGTGAAAAGAAAAGACGAGGAATTTCAATATTACAATTACTTCGCTAATGATTTTATTGACTTCAATAATTCAATTTAGTATTAAAATAGCTAGGTCATTAAAGGTATGACAAAATTTTTCCTGAGTGGCGTTATATGCAGAAGATGAAGAGAGGTGCGATGCCGCTGCGACGGCACGTAAAAAGACACTGACTCTAGCAATTTAATTGCGGGCACGAGTCACCCCGTGGCCCCGCTTACAATTACAACAAGAAAGCTATTTCACCTGACTAATTCACAATGGTGTACAGTAAAATAGCGTTGCCAGCCGCACGCGGATTATGAAACAATAAGCATTAATTGTACAATTCAAACGTTGTTAATCGAATTCGATTAGATTTGGACTCATGTCCGCAATATGCCGGCCCGAATGCGCAGGTGCCAGGTTGAGCAACTCTTGCAACTTCTCGAGGGTCAGCACCGCCCGGTTGAATAAATCGCGGATGCGCCGTTGGACCGAAGTATTGCCGCTTTGAGCTTGCTTTGCGGCTGGTTTGATCCCACGGCTGGCTAGCGTCGATCGTCCACGGCGAACTTGTGCGTGCGAGTTAGTACGGCGAGTGCTTTCCGGTGGTGATGATGGTGGACGATGCAGCATTGTGTGATGCGCCTTCCCACACCGGTGACAGCTGTCGGCTGAGCTGCAGGAGCCGGTTGAATGTGACGTCGCCAAGCAATTGACGCAGTAATTGTGTATACGCGCAGACTCGTACCGCTCATCAGGCGTCATTGCTAGAAATGCGCGGCAAAACCGCAACGGATGATGGCGGCAGCAGAGGCGGCACTGGCTGAGCTCCATCGTATTCTTGGACATCTGTGGAAAGAAGAAAACATCGAAGACGGAATTAGTTCCATGCTATGGTGGAGCCAGTTAGAGGGAGGTATGAAGTATGTAAAGAGAGTTACTACAGAGGGGGCAGTAAACACAACTTTGCAATATTTCGAGTGATTGTTCCGGATTGAGTGTAAATATCAGCTACGCGAACATTGTGATCATGACCGGGGTGAAGTTTCACAACGCGCCCGAGTCTCCACTCGTTTGGGGGTAGAAGGTCGTCTTTGACGACCACGAGGGCTCCCTCCTTAAGGTTGGGTTCTTGTCGCTTCCACTTGTGCCTTCTATGGATTTCCTTAAGATATTCATTTTTCCAGCGCGTGCTAAATTGCTGATGAATAACCATCAATTTTTGCCATTTGTTTACTAAAGACAGATTGTCAGAGTGGGGTTCAGGCCTAGAGAGGAGCGGGGCACCACGCAAAAAGTGTCCTGGCGTTAAAGCCAGCAGATCCGTAAGATCCTGGGACATTGGGGAAAGCGGCCTGGAATTTAACACCGCTTCAATTCGAATAAGGAGAGTGGTAAATTCTTCAAAGGTAAACTTGTGATTTCCGGCTACCTTTGTGAAATGGGTTTTGAAGCTTTTTACAGCAGCTTCCCAGAGACCGCCCATATGAGGAGCATACGCTTCTTTAAGAAACTGGGAGAATTCTCTTTGCAGCGTTCGCTGCGCACCTACGAAAGTTTTTCCGTTGTCGGACATGATTTTGTGGGGGAGTCCACGGCGGCCGACAAATCGAGTAAAAGCTGCCTTGAACGCTTCCGTGGTCAGATTTGAGCATAACTCTAGGTGTACTGCTTTGGTGGAGAAGCACACAAACACACACACATACGCCTTTGCGTGGGGAGCTCGTCGGAGGGTAGATGTTTTCACAAGAAATGGTCCAGCAAAGTCAACACCTGTGGTATGAAAGGGGACTGTATAGGTGGATCGTTCAGGGGGGAGCGCGGCCATTATCTGTGAACGCATCTTTTGTTTATAGATTGTGCTGACCTTGCACTGAAAAATACATTTTTTTATCTTTTGCTTTAACCTGGGGATATAATATTCTTGCTGCACCATTCGAATCATTAGTTGTTTGTCAGCGTGGAGAAGGGTTGTATGGAGGAAATCGAGCAGTAGAGCACAGAGCTGTGAGTTTTCTGGAAATATGATCGGGTGACGTTCATTCTAACTGAGAGCTGCATAAGTTAAACGTCCATTCACGCGCAGAATTCCCGCTCTATCCACCATCGGATTAAGAGTCAGTAAAGGGCTTTTTTTGCTAATAGATTTCCCTGCATTTAATGAGCTGAGTTCGTTGATGTAGTACTGGCTTTGAGTCTGAATGATAATACCCAATTTAGCTTGGTTTATTTCCTCGTGCGTTAAGGGGAGAGAAGTGGGTATCGGTTGCTTTCTAGCTGCGTTTATGAACCGATACATAAACGCTATGACTCGCAACGCTCGGGCAAAGGAGGAAAACCGCTCAAGTATATCCACTGATTCAATCGTGTGCAGGGATTCAATGCGTCGTTGTTCGGGGGGTGACGAATGTAGAGATGCGTTTTTTGGCCACAAAGTGGGGAGTTTTTGCAGCCATTCTGGGCCATTCCACCATAACGCGCATGTCGCCAGATCCTGGGGATGGCATCCGCGGGTGCCTAGATCGGCAGGATTATCTG
>NW_023477071.1:0-2880 GCF_013731165.1 Rhagoletis pomonella
TTTAATTTTTCGGTTAAATATAGAGCTAATTATGTGCTATACAATGGCCCAAAAAAGTTAAAGAAAACAAATGGTATTCCTTTTTTGTATCACATTGAAATCGTACGACTGTCACGTGCGCCACCATGGGAATGCCCATATATGAACGCTTGTGATAATAACAAAGTTTCCTTGAAAAATTTAATGATATTGTTTTTTTCGTTACAAGGTAATTATTGTAAGTTTTGCCGAAAGAGGTGGTGGCACCAAACTTTTCGTTTCTTAGTATAAATTTAGATGATGCTTATGAAATTTTTATATTTCACTCTAGAAGTATATCGTCCATATACAATGTATTAACCAAACAATTAGTTAAGCAACCTAAGACCAGTTCAAATCAAAATTTATTTATTTATTTATTTAGTCTACAGAATTTATTAATTCTAACATACCATAAAATTAATTATAATTTAAAACAAATGAACGCTAAGATTGCATCAATTATCATCAAAACATAAATGCAATTGGTTTATAAAACCATAGGAGGTAAGATCTCCAGCCCAACAGGGCTCGTACTTCAAGCGGACTCCATCCTCATGTGTAACGCGAAGTATGGTAAGGGTCAGTGGCGTAGCCAGGGGGAGGAGGTGGGGATTCGGGGGGATAGATCCTCCTTCGTCAGTGAAATGAAACTTTTTATTTTTGAATTAATAACACAATACTATTTTACCCTTCCGATTTGTAATTTTTTTATTTCACACTGATGACAAATTATCTTTTAATGGATATATAAAATTATCGGTTGGTGGATTATGTATTTGAATATTTGCGAAATACACTAGGCCATTTTGCTAAGTTCCCACAGTGTTGGGAAATAATCTATAATCTATACAAAAATTGCACTTTTCGACTGTAAATTGTATCGACTTTTTAATTTGCTCATATGCATGCATGCATACATAGATTCCCTTCAAGACCAATGCTTTGATGGTATTCACGGGAAAGTTTATGTAGGTACATTTACATATGTTTGACGATTTTTTTTAATGTTGTTCAAAGATTAAACCTATTTTCATTTAGCGTTTGTTAAGGAATAAACTATATTTTTATAAACAAATAATTCAAATTAGAATATAATAAAAAAAATAGTCAAGTCTAGTCAATATGTGAGTGGCGTAAAGTTATGATATTTAAGAACATCTCTTTTTTAATTAACGATGACACTGTTTCAATATGAAGCTGATTTCAACATTTTGTTTTAATAAAATTTAGTATCGAAAATACTTTTTCAAAACTTGCCTAGGAATGTGATATAATGGTTCGTTCAACCCCATGGAATAAACGAGTAGATAAAAAATATATAACGGTAAAACTGGAGTGCATCATGCACTCAGGCGACGCCTCTAGCCATTGTGTGTCATAAATTTAAGTTATCGATGGAATTTTTTTTTCATCATCAATTTGATAGCCTAAATATGAACCGTTTTCAAGTTTCTTTTTTTAAATAAATAGCTTAAATTTTCTTCCAAGAGTATGCGATGGATTTTATATATTTCCATACCAAGTTCCGTCACTATTTCCGGAGATATGGAGTATGAAAACTTAGATTTATATGGGAGGTGCGACACCCGCTTTTCCAATAGCTCCAATTTTTCTCGAAGAGTATGCGATCGATTTCATATATGTACATATGTCAATACTAAGTTCCAGTACTCTACATACCAAGTTCCAGAACTCTACCATGCACATTTCCGGAGATATGGAGTATGAAAAATTCGGTTTGTATGGAAGGTTCCACGCCACTTTGAATGTCTGCAGCAAGTATCCGAAATCTCAAAAAAATCAGTTCAGCCGCTTTCGAGCTTTGCGATATACATAGACGGATAAGAGTTGCTGCTTTTAATATTGCGCTCACTTACGTACATAAAAACATAGCATACATATGTAAGTACGTAAATATGCATACACAAATGTAAATACTAACAGCAATGTTAGTTGCTCCTTATGGCAACATTAACGACTCTACATGCATAATTGCTTCCAGAATTTCTCAATTAACTCTACATACATATTTGTTGTTTTTTTTTAAGTAAGAATCAACATTAACTTTAACATTACCACGTATATATATATATATGTATACATAACCCTTGCTTTGCACTGTATTCCGTACGAGTTAACAGAAGAGGGCGCTCTCATTTATGATTTGTAGGTGAGCAGCGCTGTTATGTGGGAATGTATGTAAGATTTTTAAAGTCCTGCAGCTCCATTTTTAAGAAGTATTTAAATTTTTTTTTGCCTAAGACAATGAGAAGCGCATCCAGAACCTATAACCAAAATTTCAAAAAAAATCGGTGCAGCCCATGTCGAGCATTTCGAACACTAAAAAACGGCTTTCAAAATATATATTAGTATAGATGTGTGTGAAAATAAAGAAAATAGCAAAAATAAAAAGATGTATATAAAAGCTAGAAAGCGACATACACGGCCTACAAACTACAGGGAATTTCGGTTTAGGTGGCAATCGTGGATTGGACAGTTTTTTGCGGAGAATTAGGTATGTTATGGTAATAACTTAAAGTAACCAAGTTAGGCGAATATGTTAGCTTTTAATTTGAATCGCCATTTCTCCACAACAAGAGTTTCCTCAGATATGGGCTATATACTAAATGAAAGCTAAGCTTTTGGGATAGACTTGAGGAAACTGGTCGACTGACCAGTTTTTGAGAAAATGCCCGAAATTTATATTTTCAGAAGCCCGATTTTTAGTTTTCAGGCGATAAAGTTATGACATATTTATATTTCATAAATACAAAACACAGCGTTAGATAGCTTGTTTTAAGACTCTTCTACTGTAGTGCGGCCTCAGTGGTAGTTAAAAATTTCCTTTTTTTGAATTTC
>NW_023477072.1:0-2880 GCF_013731165.1 Rhagoletis pomonella
TATAATTGTTAAAAAGTATAAGGACAATTTCGAAAATTTTCTTACGTCAACCAATTCAAGCGCTGAGTAAGAAAGAATCTTTTCAGTTGTAACTGGTGTTTCATGTAAAAAGCGGAACAAATTATCTGATGAAATGTTAAATAGCACATAAATGTGCTTCAATTTTAAAGTCACCAAAAAATTCTTTTAGGCCCTTAGTGAGTGAGCAAAAAAATGAAAGTGAAAAAATGAATGAGTGAAAAAATGCAGAAAAAGGGGTTTTTTCTTAACAGCGGTCGGCCCTCGGCAGGCAGTGACCTCCGAGTGTATTCCTGCCATGAAAAACAGCTTCTCATAAAAATACACTCGCTATTCGGAGTCGGCGTAAAACTGTAGGTCCCTCCCCTTTGTGTGACAACATCAAGGGGACCGCCACAAATTGGAGGAAAAGCACATATGTGTAAGCGCCAAACTATTATTATTATTTTATATGAATTTTACTTCTTTACTACTGAAACATGTATATGTTTAAATTCGTTGGGAATTTTGTGGGATAAATTTTCAAGATGTGGGTAATTGAGGGATTTTTTCCCCATTTTCGTGGGATTTTTAACAGAGAATGTCTGGCATCACTGTTGTAAATATGGTTTTTAGCGTACACTAACTGGAAATTTACATATGCGCGATAGGCACCAAAACAAACAAACAAATATCATGTGAATTTTAGCTCTATCTGTTTACTTAGTAGTTAGCATACCTACAGAATTTTGATATATAAAATTAAATTTCTCTACGAAGGTCAATGTTTTAAATTCAACAGGAGACATTCAATTGACATCGTAGTTCATATGCTTAATAGACAATCCACGTGGGCTTTGGGCTTAGCTTAGCAAAACAGAAGTGAGTTAAAAAAGCTCTGGCGTGATTACCACATTCCAGCCACTTTATGCCATAATCAACCAAGCGCGTAGCTCCCTTCACCTCGGTGAGTGCAAAAGCTAATTATATTTCATGCGTCAAGTGCATAATTTAACTAAACCATACATGCATACAGTGTTGCCGTTGAGAATTTTCAGAAAGTTGCAAAAAAGGGGTCATTGACGAAAAAAAGGGTCACCATATTATTTTTCAAAAAGTCGGGTAAAAGGATATTGGCGCTTAAAAAGGGTCAAATTGCCCCTTTAGTCGCACAACAGCAACACTGCATGCATGCTTACTAAAATATATATCATACAAATCTACATACAAGTAGATACATACTTGCATGTGTAGTTGTTCGTTGCGCTTGGTTACCCTTTCGATCTTTAGTATTACAGTGCTATCTGGGTCGAGTGAACTAATAAATGCAAGACCAGTTCATAGAAAACCGATTGTTCACTATATCCAGATTGAGTTTTTTGATCTTTAAAATCAATTTTATTGCGCAGTGCGTCTTTTAAAGTTAAAATTTGAAGAACTCTGAAGTGTCGTCTTTTCCCAGAGCTAATGCCAACACATGTTTCCTGTTGTTGTTGTATCGTTGTCGTCAAGCTCTATAGCGGTAGACCCAGGAAGCGTGAAGCCTCGATGGGGTCTGTCCATAAGGCCAGATACCTTATCAGGGTGGGGTTCAGTGGGCATGCGAAGAGATGCTGCGAGTCATGGAGCGTCTCTCCGAATGCCGGGAATTCATTTGGCACATCTGCATTTATTCTGTTCAGGTATGAGTTCAACCTGCTGCAGTAGCCCGATCGAAGTTGGGCTATCCACGTCAGGTGGTTGCGTGCTCAGAACGGCATTCACAGGTCGAGAGTCTATATAACTCGGGACTAGCTCTCTTAGAATTTCGTTCAAGGCCTGTCGGTAAGTTTTTGGGTTCAGAGGTAGATTTATGAACCCCGGACTTTGTCCGTCAGTTCATATAGATGCCTTCTGACGTGCCGTGCGAGGGTTCTTCCGCAAGCAGATGTCTGTTTGTGTGCTAACGCGATGACACCCTACTAGGAATTGCTTGCAGAGTATTATGTTATGCTCCTTAATCGGGAGCACATGTGCCTCGTCGCGCAGGTGATGTTAAGCCAAACTTAAGAAGGAATCCGGTCGCTGTCTGAGTGCCGTGTTTTGGCAGGTATGCAGCTTCATCCACTGCGTCCTACTAGTTCCCGGTAATCATACAGGCGCTGCATAGTTCAGATCCGGCCGGCCAGTTGCCTTGTACGTTGCCAAATACGTTTCTTTGTCTTTGCCCCAGGTGCTCCCGGCTAGCGACTTGAGGACTTTGTTGGGGCTTTGTACTTTATTGACAATTACGGTTGTATGCTCCGAGAAGGAGAGCAGACCTTCGAAGGTTACTCTGGCATCTTCGGGTTATTCAACGTCGGAATTGGTTCGTAATCGACGAGAATACCCAGTTGCAGTCTGACCTCCTTCGTCCAAGTGGTGAAAAGCGTTGCTGAGGATTTTGTAGGGGAGAGGGTTAGGCTCCGTGCAGTGACGAAGCGAGAAAGCTCGGCGAGATAACCATTATCGGGCAATCGTCAGCATAAGAGACAATCGAGACTACCTCTGGTGGTTGAGGGAGCTTAGAAATGTAAAAGTTGAACAGTAGTGGGCAAAGGTTTTTCCTAGGTTTGCTCGATTTGTCTCTAAAGATCACTGACGAGTTTCGACCACTCAGGTAATTCGCCGCCCACCGTTTGTCTTCTAGTAGTATTACTTGAATAGTTCTCTCACAGGGGGGTTTCGGTTAAGGCCACGAGTTATCTGGGTGTTTATGGCGTCAAGTGCTGTGCACTTTACGGAACCCATGTCGATGCTTCGCTGGGGTTCAGAAATTTGTGTAGTTCGGGAGCAGATAGGTCTCTAGTGTCTTCGAAACCGGGGAAAAGAGAGCTATCAGGCGAGAAGACTCTCCTTTGTTGG
>NW_023477073.1:0-2501 GCF_013731165.1 Rhagoletis pomonella
CAAAATTGCGATGTCCAAACATACGAACCAAATATTCGCTTTGATTTGTCGAAAGCCAACTTTAAAAAACTGAATAAAGAATTGTCTAAATTGTCGTGGCCTATATACAAAGAAAAAGTTGAGCAAAGCGTTGCATATTTTAATTTTACTGTACCTACATAGATTATTTGAATAGTATGTGCCTAAACGCATGTGTGTTCCTGAAGAACAAACACAGTTATGGTTCACTAAAGAACTGAGAAACTTGAAAAACAGAAAGTCACGTTATTTTAGATTACACAAAAAAACCGGCTTACACTCATACTATGTAAAATACTCACTTTTGCGTCACAAGTTCTTTGAATTAAACAAAAGTGTTATAAAGATTACTTGTGTAAAATCAAACGACGTATAATATATAACCCCAAATCATTTTATGATTTCGTAAACTCCAAGCGAAATGTACGTGGGTTTCCTTCCGCCATGAAGTATCAAAATACTGTCTCTGGTGATAATCAAACAATTTCTAACATGTTCGCTCAGTTTTTTAAATCCAATTATTCCACTAACTCCCAAGCATACTTTGACTATCCTTTTAAACTAAGCCAAATTAACTCAATACATAACCCTATAATATCTCCCGATGATGTTTTAGTTTACCTGAAGTCCTTAAAGCAGTCTTTTAGTTATGGTCCTGACCAGATCCCCACTTGTTTTCTTAGAAATTGTGCTGATTATCTCTATGAGCCGTTAACAGCCTTATTTAATTTGTCTCTTAAAGAGGGCGTTTTCCAACTGTATGGAAGGAGTCGTTCATAACCCCCTTACATAAAAGCGGTAGCAGGTCTTCAGTGGAGAACTACCGGGGCATAGCTAAGCTTTCTGCAATTCCTAAATCATTTGAAGCAATTATAACAAATCGGTTGACGCATTCTATCACTTCAAGCATTTCATACAGTCAACATGGATTTTGCAAGGTCAAATCAACTTCTACAAATTTACTTGAATTAACATCCTATATCTCAAAAGAATTTAGTGAGAGCAAAACTGTTGATGTTATACATACTGATTTCAGTAAAGCATTTGACAAAGTGTGCCACTCGTTGCTCATCTATAAACTTGATCTTCTTAGTCTTCCACCTAATTTTCTACGTTGGATCTCTTCATACCTCTATGATAGATCACAATGGGTATTGTTTAAAAATACTATCTCTGACGTCATTGATGTTACTTGAGGAGTCCCTCAGGGTAGCCACCTAGGCCCGATTCTGTTCTTGCTTTTTATAAACGATATTTCTACAGATATAAAATTCTCCAAAATTTTAATGTATGCAGATGATGTAAAACTTTATAAATCGTACGTTTCAATTAAAGAAAGGTCTTTGCTACAATCAGACTTAAACAGCATGGCTTACTGGTGTAAAGTAAATCTTATGCCTCTAAATCTTAAGAAATGTAAAGTAATGTGCTTCTCGCGAAGAGCTGTTCCGCCAGTTTCTTATATAATAGGTAACCATAACCTGGAACAGGTATACAATTTTGTGGACCTTGGTATCACAATGGATCCTAAGCTTAATTTTAATCTTCACATTAATGTGACAGTCAACAAGGCTAAAGGTGTACTTGCATTTGTAAAACGATGGTCAAAAGAATTTAGTGACCCTTATATCACTAAAACCCTGTTTGCAACATTAGTTAGGCCGATTCTGGAATACGGCTCGGTGGTTTGGAATCCAAGGTATCAAATTTACTCAGACAAGATAGAATCAATTCAAAAACAATTCCTACTTTTTGCTTTAAGAAATTTCCGATGGGATTCTCAATATAGTCTTCCACCTTATACGAGTCGCTTGAAACTTATTAACCTTCCTACACTTGCCAGTCGCAGGGAAATGCTTGGTATAATTTTTATGGTTAAATTACTGACAGGCTCAATTTCAAGTCCGTCTCTTCTGGCTGATGTTAGCTTTAATGTTCCCTCACGCGTATCAAGACACTTTTGTCCCATATTTCTGAAAGCTTGTAAAACCAATTTTGAATTGCACGACCCACTCCGTTGCTTATGCCAGGATTTTAACTCTCACTCCAGCACGTTTGATATATCAGATCCGCTTTTCAGCATTAAGAAAACGATACTCTCCTCTCTCAATAAGTGAATTATGGACATAAATACATAAAATCAGCTGATGAATTTAGTTCTGTAGCTGAACAGTTTTAGATCTCGACACTTAACAAACTCCTGCCTATCGTGACTCGGCACTAAAATTTAAAATATTGGTTCCGTACGTCATGCGGACTGCGCCCCTCGTGCGGATGGGCGGAAATGGAGGGTAAAAACCGTTGGGATTATTATTATTATTATTATCTAGGCATTCTACATTAGTTTCTCTGTAAGGTATTCTTTGTTCGCTTCTCTGGATTCTGTTTATCCATGCGTTCTCCCTTCGTTCGAAGGTAATGCTGCGGGTAAGGGCGCTTACGGCCAATGACATGCCCATGTTAAAATAGTGCCTTGTTTAAAC
>NW_023477073.1:2511-2879 GCF_013731165.1 Rhagoletis pomonella
AAAAATTATTTTTCTGTTAAAATTTGTCTCGCAGAAAACTCATGTTTAACTTTGTTCAATTTGCAGCGAAGTTGAAGTCAGTCAATGAAGTGAAGTACAAGAGTGAGGAAGTACAACTTTAAGCTTAATTAAATATGCATGTATGTACCTACCGATTTTTAAGTAAAATCTAAATACCTATATACATACGTATTTTTGTATAAAAACTGATATATAAAAATTTTAATCTTTTAAGACATTTTCTGACTTCAATTTAATATAAATAAGTATGTATGGCCCTCCGGAGCTTTCGTTCGTGAATTTGAGTATAGGCCCAACAAAAATAAAAATTTAGCAAATATTCCCCGTCAGAATACAGAATCAAAAAA
>NW_023477074.1:0-2879 GCF_013731165.1 Rhagoletis pomonella
ATAGCAGCAATTAATTTCATTTAAAGAAATGGCGTGTCGTCCATTTCCGCTGTAGCGTATGTAGTGCATATTTTTAACTTCTTCTGGAGAGGCGACATCTATCTCTAGAGTTTTTCTAATTGTATGTTTTTGATATGATACCTACGAAATACCTTTGCTATATTTATAGTATGGTGGTCTGAACATACAACATTGCAAGTTGATAAAAGCGTTGTCATGAACACCCCCGATGACGCCTTACGTTTTAAAGTGCTAAATTACGTGCCGCCGAACTTATTTCCGCGCGCAGAACTACTCCGAGCGGCTGCTCTTCTTCGAACCTTACTTGGTAAAACGGCTGAAAAGTTTGTCTGATATAGGGCTGCCAGACGTCCCGGTTTTCCCGGACATGTCCCGGTTTTAGACTATTTGTCCCGGTGTCCCGGTCCAACCTTAAAATGTCCCGGGTTTCGTTTTAGCGTCCCGGTTTTTGATTTGATTGCAAATTTGAATAAAAGTTCAAAAATCACTACACTAAGTGAAACGCGTTGTAATATTCAAAAAAAAAGTTTATGAATTCACTGAGGGAAATAACGCATAGTAAACATGAATATTTTCTATTTGATTATCGTTTAAAAATGTTCGTATTTAAAAATAATACTTTCATAACACGCACTCGTGGTGTTGATTCAAACTCAACATTTAAATGCACATTTACATGTCTGGTGTAGCTGAGTGCGCGACGATGCTTGCCACAATTTGCTAATTTCCAGAGGGTGAGGGCTCAATTCCCATTACGACCAGCATGGAATTTAAATATTTTTTAACTTAATTATGAAAAAGCAATCGGTATTACGAGTTGGGTTGGTGCTCTTTCATATGCGTGTTTTTTTAATTTAGCACGCTTTTTTAATTCTAAACTTCTTTTTCTCAGTGCACCGGTTTAATTTGCGAAATAGTCACATTTCGAGATAGTTGAACTTTGCACAAGCAATAGTTGATGATTAGTATATCGATGGCTGAGTGGAAGATCGACCTATCTCGCCCTACTTCAGAATTTGATTGAAAAACGCCCTAGCACAGTATTTGGTTGAAGAATGCCCTATCTCAGATGCCGATTCAAAAACGCCCTATCTCAGCTTATTTTCAATGTATTTTCCTTTGAGATAGGGCGTTTATGAACCGAATTCTGAGATAGGGCATTATTCAACCAAATTCTGAGGTAGGGGGTTTTTCAATAATACTATTCTGAATTAGGGCGTTTTCGAACTGGCTGCCGAAATATGTAGGTCGATCTTCCAATCAGCCATCGATATGTACCTAAATACGTGCAAAATGACGTGCACAGAGTTTTACAATTATATTAAGGAAAAGACAGAAGTTCTGAAACAAGTTCACAGCAACGAAAAATATGACTGATATTTTAATGTTATCTTGTACTTGTATTTTTTTCTTTCATGAAACCTAGAGTACTTATACGTACAGTGCCGTACAAAATTATTGGCTCGGAGGCTCTTTAATCAGATCACAATTTCTAATCAGATCTTTTAGAAAAATTTTAAAAATGTAGCTTTTGAGCCAATTAATAAAGTGTAAGTCTGAAGTTGCCAGCAAATTTCGTTGATTTTTAGCATTTATTTATTTTTTTTTTCTCACAGTGTCTTCCATATAAAAAGAATTATCAAACATAGTTTGTATGGAAGAAACTCTCAATAAAAACAATACCAAAAATCAACTAAAATTTAATGGGCTGCAAAACTTCATTTTAAACATTTTTAAAAAAAGTCTGTTTAGAATGTTGCAAATTTGTATGCAAATTTATTGAATTTTCCCGAGTTTAGCACAAAGTTTAACAATTTTATTTTTATGTTTTTTCATATATTTAGTATAAACTGTATTTTTATAAAGAATAAAAAGGTTCATGCATTGTAAAAAATGCTCTGTGCTTTAGTTGTGATAAGTTGTCTTGTTTTGTTGGCGTACGTTGTAATGATCTCATGATCTCATGTTTTTATGTTTTTGTTTTTGTCTGTCAAAATAAAATTTCCCTACATCCGTTCGCACGTCGAAATGAAAGAGAAGGGAGCGAGAGGCCTTCCCTAAAGTGTCCCGGTTTGGCAACAGAGATATCTGGCAGTCCTAGTCTGATACCCATTAGCGCACACAAAGGGTGGGTTTTGGGGTTTAAACCCTCCTAAAGCTAATAACCTGAAATACAAACTGTATCCTAAAGCCAGCTCTCAAGAAAAATCACATCAATCATATTTTTTTATTAAAAAGCACTTTGCTTTTGCTGTAAATTTTCTAGAAGAAATAAATATACGAGCATTTTTTTCTTGAGAGATGCAAACTGATTTAAGAAATTTTGATAGAAGAAAATTCCTATTCCATTTCTTGTGCGTCATTTTATATGCATTTTTCGTATTTCTTGAGAGCTCTTAAAAGTTTAACCGCGAATGAAAGCATTGTCCTAAAAATATGCAATGCATACTCACTTACTGTTGTTTTTTACACTTTACAGGCTAAAAGAGTTTACCACTGATATGTACTTAACAAGGATTCGAAGATTTCGTTTGCCAACTCCGAATTCGTTCTACAAAAATGAGCTACATAATAAAAATACAAGCTCAGTTAATATTTTCGGTATTCGAAATATTAAAAAAATTTTGCAATTGTGAAAAATCACCATCTCTATCGAAAACCAAAAACCAGAAATCGATGCAAATGAACATAAAAGTGTCAAATTTCATGGAATTAATTAATTAATTTATATTAAAATTCTTTTGTACGATTTTTTGATACTTTTGAAAGTTCAGCGCATCTTGTGTTTATAGAACTTTTTATTAAAAAGTAATTTTTAAGCAAAAAACACAACCGACTTCAATTCTCATATGGCCCAA
>NW_023477075.1:0-2879 GCF_013731165.1 Rhagoletis pomonella
TCCACTCTCACCACGTATTAAGCCATTGCACTTATGCCAGTCACCCAATTTCTTGGCTGACACTTCACTGCACTTTTGAGTGTTTTAATTTATTTGCCGACGACCCAAGCCTTTTCGCACGGTGTTATCGATACTTGTGTTTATTATGGTTCACAATCCGTTATTTGTGTTTGTATGTATGTCTTATGTTTACTAGATGTAAAACACGAAGCCGCTGCTGCGCGCCTTTTCGCCTATTACTATTCTCTCCACTTTTACAGTTTTCTTCCTAGTCAAAGTATATTTTAATTTAATTTAATTTGCTTAAACTAGTGTCACTATCACTTTGCTATTTAGCAAAATTCACTTTCCGATTGTATATATGAATCGCCATTTGCGTTTGAAATCGCGTTCAGCTAATAAAAAAATCTGAAATTTAAAAACTTCGCGGAGCTAACTATAACACGACCTTTCACACCCACAGCTATGTTACATATAGTTATAATCCCCAAGCGCGGCCGTAGTCCGCCTACGAAGAAAGCTTTTCTCTGCAAAAGGTGTTCAGCCCCTCTTCTTAAGCAACATAGAAAGGAGAATTCTACTTAGTAATAGTTATAATCCCTAAGCGAGGCCGAAGGCTGCCTACGTAGAAGGGTGTTCTCTGCAAACGGAGAATTCTACTTAGTGAGGGTTATAATCCCTAAGCGCGGCCGAAGGCCACCTACCCAGAAAGGTGCTCTCAGCAAAAGTTTTCTGCCCCTCTTCTTCGACCGATTTTTTTATTACGAATTTTCGACAGGGACGCTATGTTTTTTTGTAATAAAAACCAGTATTTTGTAAAACCTAAAAATTGAAGTAAAAAATCCTGCGATATTACTTTTGACATTATTTAATCGTCTGGCAGCACCAACTTCGCGGTTCAATTGCAACCCTTGCATGTTTACTACTTTTAAAAATCTTTCATCGTGGTTAAATTAAGAAAACTCGGTTTAAGGGCTCATTGAAGTCTGCAGCGTGTGTTCACCAGTAGGTGCGAATGCAAGCGGGTGTCAGTCTTGGGTGTGAAACCACCCCCGTCCCAGCAGTGGGTTGTGCGCTGGGCTTAGGACTCGCCACGTAAAAATCTCTTCCTTCGCCGGACCCTTAATGGGAAGAGCCTCTGCCCGGCTGGTTGATCTCCTCGTAAGAACAAAAGCTGACATCACCGCCATTCAAGAAATGCGTTGGACGGGGCAAGGCAAGCAATGCGTGGGGCCTTGCGACGTATACTACAGCTGCTATGTAAAGGAACGCAAATTCGGTATTGGATTTGGAGATTCTTCAACATCTCGCTCATCTGCGCCCATGCCCCGACAGAAGAGAAGGATGTGGTATCCAGGATCTCTCCTGTGAGGGCTTGGAGCTCACGTACGAGCGCTGCCCCCGCCACGACATCAAAATCATGATTGGCGTCTTCAAAGCCAGGGTGGGCAAGGAAGGGATCTGTGGAACCACCGTCGGAAAATTCAGCCTCCACGACGAACGGCAACGGACTGAGGCTGATCGATTTCGCCGGGGCCCGAAACGTGGTAGTATGCAGTACTAGGTTCATGCATAAAAAGATTCATCAAGCTACGTGGATGTCTCCGGATGGAGAAACGAGAAAACAAATCGACCATGTTGTGATAGAAGGAGGCATGCTTCCAGTGTTTTAGACGTACGTAGAATCCGAGGTCCAAACATCGACTCGGACCACTATCTTGTTGCAGCCAAGATACGCACACGCCCCTGGGCAGCAAAAAATGTGCGTCCAAATATGTAAGGAAAGTTTAACGTCGAAAAGCTGCAATCACAACAGACAGCCAATGCATTCGCTTCTCGACTCACACACCTGCTCTCAGAGAGCTCTCTTCAACAAGCCGACATATGCGAGCAGTGGAACCACATTTCCCGCTCATTAAGTACCACCGCCGAAGAAGTAGTCGGATTTCAGCGAGCCCGAAAGAACAACTGGTATGATGAGGAGTGTCAGGAAGCTGCAGAGAAAAAAGATGCCGCCTACAGGGCCACGCTGGAATCGGGCGCAACGCGTGCTATGTGGGACCGCTATAGGGATATGAAGAGGGAAGCGAGACGTATTTGCCGGAACAAGAAGAGAGAGGCCGAAATACGTGAGTGCAAAGAGCTTGAAATGCTGGCCGACAGGAGGAACGCCCGAACATTTTACTAGAGAGTTAGTTAGGGCTTACTCCTGTAAGTACAACAATGGCGACCTAGTTACCAATGTTCAGAACGTACTTTAATTATGGAGGGAACACGTTTCCACGCTACTGAATGGTAGAAGCACGGAAAGTTGTGGAGAATAAGAACCTGAGCTGCCAGTCGATAACCATGACGAGGTACGGATAGCAATAACGCGGCTGAAAAAAAACAAAGCTGTTGGAGCTGACAGCTTGTCAGCTGAGCTATTCAAGTACGGTGGCGAGGGGTTAATAATGTGCATGCATCAACTCTTATGCAGAATATGGTCAAATGAACGCATGCCTGACGACTGGAATTTAAGTGTGCATTACCCAATCCACAAGAAAGCGACCCCGCCATTCGCGACAACTACCGCAGGATCAGCCTTATAAGCATAGGTTACAAGGTCTTATCGAGCGTATTGTGTGAAAGACTGAAGCACACCGTCCATGAACTGATTGGGCCTTATCAGTGTGGCTTTAGGCCTGGGAGATCCACCATGGACTAGGATACGCAAAATCTTGGAAAAGACCCGCGAGAAAAGAATCAACACTCACCACCTATTTGTCGACTTTAAAGCCGCTATCGACAGCACTAAAAACAATTGCGGATACGCCGCTCTGTCTGAATTTGGCATCCCCGCCAAACTAATACGGCTGTTTAAAATTACGTTGAGCAAT
>NW_023477076.1:0-2879 GCF_013731165.1 Rhagoletis pomonella
ATTCATTAATTATGTATTTTAAGAACTTTTTTGGTCTACGCATTAAATTATATTTCTATGGAAAATGTCAAAACGTTAAAGAGTTATAAGCGCCATACACTGAGGGAAATAATGCATAGTAAAAATGAATACTTTATATTTGATTATCGTTTAAAAATGTTCGTATTTAAAAATAATATTTTCATACAAAATTTATTACGCACGTATTTTACTGTTCACATCTGAGTATGTATATATATGTAAAGTGTACATACGCACCCCAAGCATGCAGAGCGCCGCTCTGATAGTGCACTTCCATGCACCATGGTGACAACACACACATCCATACATAGTACATACATGCCCTGTGGGGAAAATCTCTAGTTCTGAACTGGGGCGCTTCTAGTACATTTAGACCCAGTACTGGTTCGCGATAAATCTCTTTTGCATGCAAGCAACTGGCGAATTTAACATGGCGATATCCTAGGAAGTGTCAATTGCCGCCCGCTGCATCCCTTTTTCGATAGTTCCGAACTAGTCCTAAAATCTATAGTTCCGAACCAGTTCTAAAATCGACAGACGAAAGAAAAAGGTATCATGACTTTTCAATGTTTTCGGTTCTTCCGTGTGCGATTTTACATTATTTTCAAAGAAACATTTTTTTCAAATTTGAAATTAAATTTGAATGATTGTAAGAAATGTACGTTTACATACCTTTGGCTGTAGCTGACTTTGCAAAGGTGCTCGCTGTTATTGGTTAGATTCCAGACGGCCCCAAGATGTTAATATGTTAACACAAAGCTTTGTTTTGTATTACCAAACTATGAAATAGCATCTGCGAAGCACAGAATAGAAGCGTATTTGAAGGAAAAAGCCTCCGAACACATATCTATGTGAAGTAAACAAGCCCCCCGCTGCATCTCTTATTCGATAGTTCCGAAATAGTTCTAAATTCGACAAATAGGACTAGTTCGCTCTGCATCCCTTTTTCTATAGTTCCGAACCATTTCTAAAATCGTCGCTTTAGATATAGATTTCTAATGAAAAAAACTGAAAAAATTAGTTTCTTAAAAGTACCACTTTTCGCCGATTTTGGACTGGTGGGGATCTAGTTCCTATCGGATTAGTTCCTTTTTGGGGATAAAGACCTAGTACGGAGCTAGAAAATTGATTCACTAGTCCGCGGTTTCCCTGCAGGGTGTTTATCCGTGCTGTGGTGTTGATGGATATTCAACATTTGAAAGGAAATTTATATGCCTGGGTGTAGCTGAGAGCGCAAAGATGCTTGCCACAAGTTGTTGATATCCGGAGATGGTCGGGTTCGAATTCAACTGGAGGCAATATGCAATTAAATTTTTTTTTTAGTTTTTGTCTGATTATTCACTTCACGGATGCTTTTTCAGTACGAACGCAGTCATTTTAATATGCGCGAATTGAATATTTACCAATATACAGTACTTTCGTTGACGTTTATAGTAATATCAATTACGTTTCTATTTGATTTTAATATATTTTCCCCTCAGTGTAGACGGTGCGCGCCTGACTCGCGAGTCATCTGCTCTTCACTGTTCATATTGGGACCTTTTGCAAAGAATCCATCCGTTACCTCATCTGTGTACATATGTACATCAGGGTGGGTAATTTTTTTTACCATGCGCGTATAGAAGTGGAGGATTCTACTTGTAATTCTAATATATCAACATATCGATGACTGAGTAGAAGATCAACCTATCTCGGCAGCCAGTTCGAAAACGCCCTGTCTCAGATAACATTTCAACAACGCCCTACCTCAGAATTTGATTGAATAACGCCGTCTATTTCCTTGCTCTCAAGGACTATAGATGATATCCTTATCATTGCAAAGCAGAATATTCGCCCAACTTTTGGACGGTACATTGAATGTGAGAAAGCGAGAATGGTACAATAGGTGGCGAACCAAGGAATACCTGGTCTACTCGGCCAAAAGATTATTTTCATACAGCTCCTGCGTTGATATGCTCATTAAAAGAGGTGAAGCTCTTCTTCGCCATGCATCTCTAAATGAAAAGTTGAGACACCAGCCCTCAATTTAAGCTTATGACCCACGTCATTGACATTGCTCAAAATTCGTGAATTTTTCCTCTATTATTAAAGCGGCTAATTTTCTTTTAAATATCTTTATTTTATTTACAAGTATGCTAAATAATTGTATACATACATACTATCGTCACCTGAAATGCCAAAAGACGTAACAACATCGTAACTGAAATGTAAAAAGTCGGGATTAATAATTTTTTTACTTTTCATAAAATGATGTGGGAGTTGTAATTCAATGAAACATGATGGATATATCAATCAGAAAGTGAATTGTGAATTTTTTATTAGTTACGTCTTTCTGCATTTCAGCGACGATGTTTGTTACGCCTCTTTGCATTTCAGGTGACGATATACATATACATATATCTGTTAAATGAGTTTTTTAAGCTATAGAATATTTGTCTAAAAATCCAATAACATCACCAAAAAGTTTTTACATTCCAATGTCCAAAATCTGAACTCGCACTCTCTTCTCGTCTTCGCACATAATGTGGTAAACAGAATTGCAGCGGATAGCGGGTAACGGGCTGACGGGTACCCGCTGTCAAAATTAGAACACATTTAATGGCATGTGGGCGCACAGAATTGCGGCGCGGACGCATTGCTTGCCGTCGGTTATTTTTACGGTGGAAAAATATTTACATTCATTTCTATTTGTTTAACCGCCGGGTCGTTTTATGCCAATTTCCGTCGTAATAGCGTTTACCGTTCCCGTCCCAATTGTGTTTATCCGACCGAATTTTCCGACTGGATTAGATCAGTTGTTCGCCATCAGTTAGCCCGTTATCTGCTATCCGTTGCAATTCTGTTCACCATGTTATGTG
>NW_023477077.1:0-2878 GCF_013731165.1 Rhagoletis pomonella
TAATTGCCCATACAAAACAACGAAATTTAACAAAAGTTTTTAGTTAAAACCTTTTAAATGGTTAATAATATTAACCTTCCGCCCCGTGTTGTTAATACGGGGACAGAAACGCGTCGATTGATACCCCTCTCGACATTTCCGGACATTTTAAAGCAGTTGTTACCCTAAACTAGTGAGTTACCGCAAACATTTCCCAAACCTATTAATGAATCATGGGATCAGAGCTATTGTGACATGAATGTCACAACATCAGCGTTTCCCTATGGAGATAGGGCCTTTGAAATCTGATGTAATGCGATCAAGCATACATGTTGCAACCCTACAAATCACCTTATATGAATTCGCCTAAGGTAATAGATTACAAATATAAATTTACGATATTGATGCAACCCTGTTGTATCGGCGAAAGCAGCTAACTTTAAGTCTGTTAGTGAAAATAAAATAAGCGGCATTATTCCGCGTACCCTCAAATCGAACAGTCAAGTCTTGTTTTAATTTTATATTTGGATAATTGCTGGCTACCAGCGTTGGCCGGCAACAGAGCCGGTGGAGCACCAGGGCTTCGCGTGAAGTTAAGCACCAGCAATTGCAGCAGCACTGCCTAATACGGCAGCACCGAGGGAGCGCTAGGGCTCCATGCAAGAGCGAGAGTTGGCCGGCAACAGAGCCGGAGGAGCGCTAGGGCTCCACATCTTTACCGAGTGAGTGCAGGGGAACAAACAAATTAATTACAACCTCGACATGGCGACCGTGGGTCCGTCCTATTAAACGGCGGCCACCTACACATAACTAAAAGTTAAAACATGGGAAAAATTTAAATACAAAAAAAAGCGTGAAATGAACTGAACTTAATTTCGAGACCAAAAATCATTACCAACAACTATACGGTGGCGGTTAACTAAATCAAAAACTTTGAAAATTATTACAAAAACACAAAAAAAAGTTCTAAAAAACTACAAAAATCCAAATATAGATGTGTAAAAACAAAAAAACAAAAAAAAAATTGGCGGTTATAATTAGCTAAAATTATATAAAAAAAATATATATATATAAAACATTCAAAAACCAAAAAAAAGCGGTCGTACCAAATTTAAAAAAAACTAAACTTTACAAAAGTGGTAGAAAACACATGAGTGGCAAAAGAACAATAAAACCAAAAACAAAAAAACAAAACTATAAAACTGCGACCGTGCTGTACCACCAGTCCTTAGCACGACATAACGGCATCGCATACACGCCAGGCCTTAACGGCATCGCAACTACGCCACGCGGTCCGTGCTGTATATATACATATCGCTGAGCAGGGTGCGATAGCAGCGTCAAGCAAAAACCAACAGCTACAACTAGGACAGCACATCATTACATGGCAACATAACTACATAGCAAGCAATACGAGCAACGGTACGCAGGAAGGTGACTTCGTGGGATCTGATGGTATGAACATACATACATATGTACTTTACTTTTTACCTAAACATTTTTAAATTAAATACAACTGTACACTAAATTTGAATACAACAAAAAATCTTTCCTTATATATACTTATGTACATACAGTTACATAATTAAAATTGTCAATATATACTTTATCATATACATATGTACATACTTGTGTTACTGTTTCTAATGGAATTTCAGAACTACAGTCGCGTGCAAATTATTGGTATCAAACCAACTTTCCTTTTTCAAGTGTTCTATAACTTAAAGTTTTTCTGACCTTCATACATGATTTTTCTTACATTTTCGAATTACACTAGCGTGTAAAATGTTTCCACGCAACTTTTCTTAAAATTTAACAATTTAAAATTTTTAATAAACAGTGCCTTGCAAAGTGCTTAACGAAAACTTTTCCAAAACGTTTAATTCTAATTTTGATAATATCAAACAAACATTTTTTTTTCTGTGCTTCGCCGAGTGAGTGCTGGAAACTTTTTTTGAAATTTTGTATAAAATCAAACTTATCGATACATGTTTTTCTTATAAATCATCAGATTGCCACGTTTACAACTTTATTTTTAAAACAAAGATTAATGTCGATTGAATGCCAATTGTGAAAATTTTACTGTGCCTATAGTTCGTACAAAATCCAACATCTTTTTGCCATAATTTAAATAAATCAAAAAATTTTTTTTTTTACATTTATGCCGGGTTTGTCAAATGCCAGATTTTGATACTGCATTTAAAGATTTGCGTACTGATTTTGCAAAAGTTACAAAACGTGTGTTTCAAAGTCGTCGTATCTCAACAAAAGAGGGCAAGTTAGAGGAATATAAAGAATCTTTAATAAAAAGTTATAACAACATTTTAATACTAGTAAATTCGCACTACAAACAAAGGGTTAAGCCAAAGTCATTAATTGAAAGTTTATCGCGGTGTAGAGAAAATCTTCTTAAGTGTTTTTATAAAATTGGATGCAAAATAAAAGTACCAGAAGATTTCGACGAATTAATTACAGAAAACGTTTTGTATTCGGACGCAGATTCCGACGAAGAATTTGCTGACGCACGATCAACTGGCACCCTTGAAGTTTATAGTATTAAAAAGAGTCGTTCCTTGTCTTTTCTGGAAAATTTTTTGGGATTCGACGACCCCCCTTACGTAACCACTTCTTCTTCTTCTTTTTTGGCGCTGTAACCGCCTAAGCGATTTTGGCCGAGTTCAGCAAAGCACGCCAGTCGTTTCTCCTCTGTGCCAACTGACGCCAATTGGAAACGCCAAGTGAAGCCAAGTCCTTCTCCACCTGATCTTTCCATCGCAGTGGGAGCCTCCCTCTTCCTCTGCTACCACCAGCGGGTTCCGAGTTGAATACTTTCAGAGCTGGAGCGTCGGTGTCCATTCGAACGACATGACCAAGCCAGCGGAGCCGCTGTATTTTAATT
>NW_023477078.1:0-2878 GCF_013731165.1 Rhagoletis pomonella
TTTTGGCACTTTAAAAACTGGACATACAATTCTGGCTGCAAAAAAAACTAGGCATAATTTTTGTTTATTTATAAATGTGTCTACATTTTTGGCGAATTATTTGAATATTCGGCTAATCCGGATATTCGAACAACTGATTTAAAATCCGAAAAAATAACAATTACACTGTGTGACAAAATAAAAATAAATAATATAAATTTTTCGAAGCTCAGACGTATTGTAGGCTGGCATTTACTACTCATAGCTCGCAGGAGCCTTTATTATCATCTCAATTTGATTATTATTATTATTTATTTTTTAATGAAAGCTTATAAAATTTGCAGAAGGGCAGTTGTATATTAAATTTTTTAATGCAAAGTGCAGATTAGCAATTTTTAAGAAAATCGATCCTACTGTGCCAGCCAGTGGGTCAAAACGAAAAAAATTTCACAAAAAAAATTTAAATATAAAAAAAATCACCAAAAATTAAAAAAAAAAAAATTTGTTTTTAGAACAAGTTTGGCTATGCAGTTTTATAGATCATTACCAACATCAATCAAATTGGTTGAAAAGTGTAGGCAGCAGTGAATTATGAACAGTAAATACATATGTATGTATATCTGAACTTTTTCTAACCCCTTGCAGTCCTCCACTTATTTTGTAAAAAAAAAATAAAAAATTATTCAATGTATGTTATTGTGAATTTAGAAAGTAAGAGTATACTTGTATTTATGAATTTGCGAAAATTAAAAAATATGAGTAGTTCTTTTTTAATTTTTTTTTTCCTTTAAGATAGTGTTTTTTAAGAATCAATCATCCTATATATAGTTTTTAATCGAAGTAGTTGTTTATTGAGTTGATTAAGGGATGGGTCAATCGATAGACATTTATGTGTATATCTAAACGTTTTTAAAAACTTTGATGCACATTTTTTAAGTTCACACTTTTTTTTATCATTCAAGACTAGAGTTACATAAAAAATTCATAACTAACGAAATTTGTTTTCTTAGTTAAGTACAGAGAAATGGACTAGCCATTATTTTATATAATGTAAATAGTGCCTCATAAGAAAAAAAATTGCCTCTCTTATAACTTAGCTTAATTTCACTATTTGATCAGAGAACGGAATCCAAGTGATTTTTGATGCCTGCATAATCTTAAACTTTTTAATCAGAAGTTTTTTTTTTTGCTCAGAGCGAAGACGTGACTAAAAATTTTATGGGCATTTTTCTCGACTTTTTTGTTTGAGTTATGATATTCTTCTAGCAAGCGAGCGATATGTAGATACATTCATATGTGCTCATTTGCCAGCACGCCATGCTTGAGTGACGCCAAATTAGCCCCTGCATTGATATGCATACAAACAGATGGGTGAAAATATGTCTATATGTACGTAAGTATGTATGTATGTATGTATGTATATGCAACAAAAAAAACCGAGAGAACTGGCAGTGTCACCAACACCGACCGCCTGCAACACCAGTCAATAATTAAGTGTTGCACACTATGCCGCCAAGCAACACACGGCACTCCAACGGCCAGCTCCCTTTCAACCCTTTACAACCTACCCTTACTCCATTCAGCGAACAACCTAGAAACATACATACATACGTACATATGTATGTATGTAGTTAAATATGTATTATCTGCTCTAACCTCCAGCTGTTTGGTATCACTCGCCATATCAATAACACTCCACTGACCGCCTCTGCTTTTGTTTACTGCATTTTTTATACCCGAGCGCACTTGTGCACAAGGGTATATTAATTTTGTTCACATAACGGTTGTTTGTAACAGCCAAAACGAATCGAGATAGATATAGACAAATGTATACATAAATGATCAGGATGAAAAAAGAAATCGATTAAGCCATGTCTGTCTGTCCGTCCGTCTGTCCGTCTGTCCGTCTGTCCGTCTGTCCGTCTGTCCGTCTGTCCGTGTACACGATAACTCGAGCAAAAATTGAGATATCTTAACGAAATTTGGTATGTAGGTTTCCCTTAATCCAAGGTAGGTTGGTATTGAAAATGGGCGAAATCGGACTTTAACCACGCCCACTTCCCATATAACGGTAATTTCCAGAAATACGAAAACTGCGATATTTTAGTAACTACTAAAGATAATTCACTCAAAATTGATATTTATAATAAGTTTTAGACGACAAATAAGAATATTATAAATTTTTGGAAAATGGGCGTAGCCACGCCCACTTATGGTTATATACGTATATCTTGGTAACCGCTGCACCAATTGCTTCCAAGCTTGGCACAGTTGTTGGCCTTCGCACAACATACTAAATGGCCGAAAATTTTTAAAATCGCTCAATAACCACGCCTACTTCCCATATAACGGTAATTTTCAGAAATACGAAAACAGCGATATTTTAGTAACTACTGGAGATTATTCGCTCAAAATTGATATTTACAATAATTTTTCGACGAAAAATAAGAATATTATAAATTTTTGGAAAATGGGCGTAGCCACGCCCACTTATGGTTACATGTGTATATCTTGGTAACCGCTGCACCAATTTCTTCCAAACTTGGCACAGTTGTTGGCCCTGGTACAGCATACCAAATGGCCGAAACTTTTTTAAAATCGGACAATAACCACGCCCACATCCCATATAACGGTAATTTAGAGAAATACAAAATCTTCGATAAATCAGTAAATATTGAAGCTAATTTATTCAAAATTGATGCTTGCAACAATTCTTTACCAAGAAATACGTTTATGGTAAAATTTTGGAAAATGGGCATGGCACCGCCCACTTATGATCACATATATGTATATCGGTAACCGTTCTACCAATTTGTACCAAACTCGGTGTGGTTATTGTGCTTGCCACATATAAGCAAAACGTTGAAAATTATTGAAATCGGACTAAAATAACGGCCGC
>NW_023477079.1:0-2878 GCF_013731165.1 Rhagoletis pomonella
AGAACCCTTTGTTGCGAAAGACATCGCCAAGGTTCCTTTGAGGACGCGGAAAAGTCTTTCGATGGGATTCCTAGCCTTGCAGAGCGCTTCATTATATCGAAATTTAGGAGACCCCTCCGGTTGGTTTGGTAACGGCGTCATAAGCCACGTCTCTAGAGGGTATCCAGAATTACCTGGATAATTTTTTTTAGAGTTACACTTTAACATTTATTAAGCATTACCTATTAAAAACAAGTTGTGGTTCCCATTCTCCTACGAACGCTGCATCACTCTCCGCACTGCACAGGAGCTCCAAATATAGGAGTCATGTCGTGCTCCCGGATACTTCGCATTCACGTTTAAAATTTTCAAGTTCGGGTCGCATATCTATTGTAAACATCATTTTTCGGAGCAAAAATAGAAATATAGGTACAATCGATCGCCCCAATAGTTCCCGCCACAAAAGGCGCAGTTGCTGAGGAAAATACTTCTCTGGCAGCTTGACGTTCCATTTGCGTCATAGGAAACTTGACTTCCGTTAAAAACAAGTGGTTGTTAATTGCCTCTGTCACACGATGAGTACAACGGCTTATGGATAACTGGCTCATCGAAATGACCCACTGCTCTCCTAAAGGGCGTTGATAGCACCCAGTGGCATAAATGCGCAAAGTAGACAGAACCTTCGGAATCTCACTACTGTCAATTGACATTATTACCTTTTCAAAAGCGAAATAAAGTCAACAAAAATTTGGAAGTAAAGTCATTAACGCTATTTCTTCATTAAAATGGAAATAGCGTCAACAATGCTTAAAGTATGTCGACTCATAGAAAAAAATATTGTTCTTACAATAAACATTGCCCCGTAAGTGTTGTTTTTTATGAAAAAGGTTATTGCCAAATCGTCAGAGTAGTGCTATTAATCCACACACAATCATGAACTACCACCAATTGATTTTATTAAAAAATTACAAAAATACGAATATAGTAAAAACACGATGCGAAAAACCAAACGCAAAACGCAGCTGGAATACGAGAAATATTTGAAGAAAGAATGTAGAAATGATCCAGAACTTGCAAAACATCTTTCGTTTCCACAAAAATAAAGCGAACACTATTAAATTCAAGAAGCAGTCCAATTCCAAAAACCCCGGAGGAACACTGAAAGAATTCTGTGTTTTAAATTAGCATATTTTGAACGAATTCGGAATGTCTAAGGTGGAAATGAAACCAACCTTTCTATAAGGAAACAATTATAGAAAAGGAATTTTCTTACACTGTATTCATGTCTCCGCCAGCTATTTGTGACGACATCATTTAAAAGCAGCTAAGGAGAACGACGACACTATTTATTAGATAGCACATTCAAACCAATGTGCCAAAATGCGGGTATAAACAATTATTGATTATTTAATACCGGAACCGAGATCGTGCACTTTAATTGATTGGTTTTCACACACTTTTGAAACACAAATTATATGCTTTTTTACTGCAGACAAGTTGCTGCCAAAACCCAGTAGAAATCTTCCAATGACTTACAAATTTAAAAAAGTGAAATATCGAGGGCTTAAATTCATTAATACCCTCTATCTGCAATTTGCACAAAAACTAATTTGTGATTTTAGAAACCATCTGAGACCTGTTACCTGTCATCACTGCAGGCAGGGTGGTAAATAAAGTCAATTGACCTTATTTCCGTTGATCTTATTACCTGTCACCACTAAAAAAGTGTCATAACCCCAAAGAAAAAAATCGGGTTAAGTATGCAAGAATAAACGTTAAACTATATATGTATTATTTTTTTACTATGGGAGTATATGTAAATTAAAACTTTAAAGCCGTTTTTCTAGAATTTTATATTTTTTAAGTTATGACAGTATTAAAGTACATGAGCGACAGGCTCACAAATACATACACATATGTATTTTGTGTTAATCGAAACTTTCCATATCCTTATGAAAATATTAAAAGCGTCTTTTAATGGCATATTTCCTGTGTTACCTGTAATAATATTGTTCGCCAACTTTTTACTAATGCATGCGTTGTTAGTGAAATGCATATTTATTTTGTCTTTGCCCTTTAATTAAAACTAAGTAAACACTCAAAACGATTCCGGAGATTTACTAAAAAAAGATTTCCATTCAAAGCACCCGCCGATGAGCATGTTATTCCACAGTTATAATGGTGCAATTTTTAAACGAGTTAAGAACCGGCCGCCGCTTCTGAGAGCTTTTGCTCTTCGTTTTGACAAAGCCGGGCAATGGCAGAGAACATGTGGAATGGTTTCCTCTTCGTCTTCATCCATGAAGCTTCTGCAGTAGTCGTTCCAGGGAGCGCCCAGCCTAGCTGCGTGTAATCCGATCAAACAATGTCCGGTAAGAACTACATTCACTATGTGAATGTCCTGCCTCTTTAGATTAAGTAGAGACTTGGTGCGTTGGGCGTTCGTAGCAGGTCAGAGTGTTTCGGCAATGTGACAGGTCAGTTCCTTTCGCCATCTTTCGTTGACATCTTCTATGAATTTTTCATTCAGTAGATATTTGCATGTTTGAAGAGGGATTCCGAGAGTAATCCTTATGTCTGTATCAGGAAATGTCATTCCATGACGCGCGAGTTCGTCAGCCTTAGAGTTTCGCTAAATGTCGCAATGGCCAGGTACCCAGACAACGTGTGTGCTGAATGTCTCAGCCATCTCGTTGAGAGGACGGTGGCATTGAGGAACTACTTTGAAGTCAGCGACATATTTTCCGGAGATTTTATTGCCGCCTGGCTGTCAGGGAAGATGTAGATATCATGACTAGTAATCGTATCACACTGGACCAGAGATGCGGCCTTTGAGATAGCCATCAGTTCCACCTGAAAAACACTGCAGTAATCAGGGAGGCGGAAGCTGTATGATATG
>NW_023477080.1:0-2878 GCF_013731165.1 Rhagoletis pomonella
ATATGTATTTTAAAAAAGAACATCGTATGCATATATGTGGATAAACCATGGACTGAATGATGAAATCTGCTATCATTCGATGGTTGTTATGCATGATTCAATAATAGAAAGGTTTTGTAATAAAACAGTCTTCTCGCTCCCACACATAAAATCGGCTCCTTTACTTGTGCAGAATGTTGCTTACTCTATAGTTTCTAGTGATATTAGCAGTAAAACCAAAAATTCATCATACTAAATATTCGTTGGCATCGCCTTCGTTTGCGTAATTTTCTAGAACAAGTGTAGAATAACGACCGTTTAGCTATAAAATAACCAAAAATGCCGATTGATAGAACTTTTTACGCTGATTTCAACGGTACCAAATTTATTTGGCGCAGGTAAAAAATAAAGAAAATATAATAGGTTTATTTGTATTTTTTATTATCACTAAATTGTTGAAACCCAAAAGTAGGTCATGATAAAATATGTAATATCGAATTAAAGATAATAACTTGTACTTTCTAAATAATATAAATTTCTTTACCATTAATTATGTCGTTTTTTTTACAAAAAGGTTATTTCATGAAAAAATAACATTTGTTCGTTTTTTAGTGGTTTTGGTTTAAAAATACAAAAAGCTATAAATTATGTACATCAGCTGAAGAACAAATTAATTATCTTTATGGTGACGTCATTAGTTTTTTAATCGGTTATATAGTTCATAAGGTATTAATATTTAAAATATCTAAAAGCTGAACTTTAACCTTCTAGAACGTCTTCATTTTTTACTTGCGCCAAATAATTTTGGCATGGTTGAAATGAGCAAAAAAAAAATATATTGCAAATTCTCATAGAATTAATAATACACATTTTACTTCTACTTTGCGTACTTATTGTAGTACCATTCTACTACCGTTTTCGCAAAAGACGATCACATTCTTCCCCTTTCTTCTACTTCCAAAATACAAATCTAGATAAAGGAGTGTCAAATTTTAGCTGTCACAAATTACACAACCTTGTATTATTGAATCATGGTTGTTATGCATAATTATTTCATGTTCTGCATATTTACCAATCTTTTAAAGAAAAAAATTATAGATACCAATTGTCTTGGAACATTTTACACTCAGTTTTTAAACAACCAAAACTATAAATTTGTACAATCTGTTCATGTGCATCAAACTGCGTTTCATGCGTGGAGGAGTCCAAGCATAAGCATTCATTCGTAGGACATGGCTTAGCCCGCGTGGCCGCTGTGCATTGATATATACGCGACACGTATGTCAATATCGTTTAAAAGTTCATACACCTCATTATTCCATCATCTAAACTTACTTATTTTTCTTAGTGTATAAAATTTGATTGGAACTGAATTAGAGAATGCACACATAGCAAAGTGTTCATTTATCTGGAAGCTAATTCAGTATTGAATTCTGTTTACTTCAGTATTCTCAGTTTTTTATTCAGGTATTTACCACCTTGCTGTGTGAAATTAATTTTTTTTTTTTTTGAATGACTGTAGATCAAGGTACATTGAACAGGTAGTATCAGTAGAGCAGCTGATTTGATTTATTTTCAAATTATTTGGTCTCGAAAATGTCAAATATTTTTAATTTTTTCTCACAAAAAATTCTGAATTGTTAAAATCCATTTGCATGTGAAACCTTTTTCCATACAAAGCAAGCGATTGAATAGCAGCTTTTGGAACGTTCGCCCAACTCAGCAGCACGACTGCTGATTACTGGGCCTTGCAAAGGATGGATCAATGCTTCGAGAAGCAAACAAATTTACTAGGAAAGAAAGTTGCATCAATTTTTATTTTTTCCAATTTCAATTTTTTATTTTTTATAATTTTTTTGTATTTCACATGGCACGCTTTGATTTAGAAGAAAAAATTCAGAACAGTTTCTGACACTTTCGATACCAGAAGCAACAACAAAATACACGCAAATGTTGTTTTTGCTCTACTGATACTACCTGTTTAATGTGCCTTGCTGTAGATTGAAAAAATATAAGCCACACTACTTGAGAAAAGGAAAAAGAATAAAATCCTACTTGAAAACATGATACAAAAAAGAAGGTAGTTTCAATAAACAACTTTTGACGGATAATACAATTTTTTGAAGTTTCATAAATTGTGAGTATACTCAACGGCCTTGCCACTTTGATAATATTAAAACAATAAATGGGAGTATTTTCTTATATTTAAAATGTAAACTATTAAAGGAGACTTCATCGTAATTGCTCTTTTCATTTTGTAATAAAAAACCACGCGCGCATTATTCTGTTATTTTTTTTGTTTTCTTATTTTGAATGCAAGCTTGCGATTTAAAAATCGAATTCTAAAAAATTTTCTTCCCAAATGAAAACTTTTTATATTTAGGTTCAAATTTACTCTTAAATTTCTCATAAGATTTTGCAAAAAACT
The DNA here is from genome assembly GCF_013731165.1 of Rhagoletis pomonella. Taxonomy (NCBI): domain Eukaryota; kingdom Metazoa; phylum Arthropoda; class Insecta; order Diptera; family Tephritidae; genus Rhagoletis; species Rhagoletis pomonella. Next base: position 2,408 of record NW_023477080.1, read on the forward strand.
AGGCTTTGTGATTAGCGCATCATCAATAAATTTCACAAATTTTTAATTTATGCAAAACACCTAAAGTCGGCTTGAACAGACCGCCCTCCGATAAACAACTAACAGATCGTCGCTTAAAGTACAAAACCCTGTATCAACAAAATACACAACTGCGTATGTGAGGTTGCATAAATTATTTTGTAGAGAGTAAAAACACTCATATTTCAAAATGGTTCTCTTTTTTTACAAAGAAATCGCATTTCAGGACGAATGGATAAGGCTTGAGCCAAGCGCTTGTGTAAGCAAATCCAATTTTTGGCAAAAAATGTCAGTTACGCGGTTTTGCAGAATGTCGATACGCGGTTTTGTACTTTAAGCGACGATATGTAAGTATGTATACACTTTCTTCATACTTTCTGAAACCTAGTTGTCAACCCAATTTTCGAAATCATGTAGCCGGCATAATTTTCTAGTTCATCATATTCCACATCT
>NW_023477081.1:0-2878 GCF_013731165.1 Rhagoletis pomonella
CAACCTGCGAAATGACAGCAGATTAAGACAGCGATGGTAAGAAATTCGAGAATACAGATATGGTTTAGCAGTGAAAATATGCGGTCTACACCTGAGATTTCCATCTTAACACAGCTTTTTTAACAGAATGTTTAGAAGGGGATAGAAAGCTTAAATTTCCATTCGAAATTTCTGAGCTGGGCTACGTTGAACATTTTAGTATTTTCTAAGAAAATAATTTTTTTTTGTCACCCACGATTTGCACCCTACTCTTTTCTCCTTTGCTTCGTTTTTTCAATAACAGAGTTAGTCTCTGTCTTGAAACAATTTAAGCTGCTCGAGAATATCTGATTTGTAAATATAAAAACCATCATCATTCTTCTTCTGAAGGCGGATGGAACATATATTTCATCAGTAAGGCAGACCTTTCGATAAGAGAGTTGTAAACTTTCCCATCGTGCATTGAGATCCTGAAGCATGATTTCCAGCAGTATCACTGTGGTCTTCCGGATCTTCTTTTTCGAAATGTTCACAGGAAGTTATAATATTGTTGGAATCGAAAAGAAAATCTACCATTACTGCTGTCTCAGTCGCTATGACTTCAGATAAATATTGCGAAGCGGACGTGCTTATGTTTTACAAGAGGGAAAAATCGAGATACTGTAAGCAGTAACAAGCCTAACTAGCTTCCTTGAAGAGATATAAATCGAAAACCCTTGGTATCTTAACGTGAGACCATAGGGTAGATGCCACCAAGAAACTTTATTTACTTCGCAACTAGAAACTTTTGGCAAAGTCGAGAGGTGGGATTTTATTGGGTGGGATTTTGTAGGTGCCATGGAAGGTGGTTTATATATGTAAACGCAAGCTCCTGGAGGTCAAAATCATGAAAACAGATGCGATATGTCACTAAAGTGAGTGGTAAATGTACCAAACAATCCTATCGGAGGAAAAATACACTTATCGAAACTTCGATATATTTATTAAGGTGAGCGATCAACGTACCAAATAACCTTGAGAGGGAAAGAAAAAAATTAGTCGAACCTTCGACGTCTGTTAAGGTGAGTGGTAAACGTATCAAACAACCTTGAGATAGAGAAAAAAAATTAGTCGAACTTTCGACGTCTGTTAAGGTGAGTGGCAAACATACCAAACAACCTTGAGAGAGAAAGGAAAAAATTAGTCGAACCTTCGACGTCTGTTAGGCCTTGGTTATGCCAGCAATTTTAATTGGCAATCAAAAGAGAAAAATTTCGGTGATTGGTGAGAAGTGGTTACGCTCTGCTTGCTGATTGGCGAGCACAGGGTTGCTTTTTAAGAAATGCCCTCTTCCATTTCATACAATTTCGCACACAATGGCAGCACTGAAGTAAAAATGCAACTAAAAATGCATCAAAATTGAAGTCGGAAAATGAAAAGTGGAAGAACAACTTAATATTTTTTATTTCTTTAATATTTAATATTTATAATAATTTTTTTTTTAATTTCTTTATAATAATAATTTCATTTATTTCATTTCATTTATTTCGGTTCAGGCATTAGTACAATAAGATTCAATCTTTTATAGTACAACAATGATAAAAGTAAAGATAATACTTATTTATTTATATATATAAAATTCTAATTCTAAAATATATACAAACGCATATGACACATTCAATTAAACAGAGATAACATGGATATATAAAACTTATAACATATATACAAACATTATGGTATATTAACAAAGCTCAAAAAAAAAAATGACTTACTTATATATTATTGCAAATATGTAGATGGTTCATCTTTAGAGAAATAATTATAAAGAGTATTTTTGAAGTTGCTTCTGTTGATTTGGCTCCTAATGGTAGCAGGTATAGAGTTCCAAATTCTAATAGCATTGATGAAAAACAGTCTTGTGGAGCTCATAAGTTTGAACACAGGCACAATTAGATCATAAGAACGCTCAGATTTTGGAAAAATCAGTTTTTCATAAAGATAATGTGGTTCTTTTGAACTCAACAGTTTAAAAAGAAAAATACAGTTTCTGGCTTTTAAATAATCAGAAATTTCACATCCTAGTAAATTAGACCTCCAGGCGGATATTTGATCAAATTTCCGTATTCCATAGACATAGCGCGTAACATTATTTAATAAGGTATCAATTTTTTGAGAAGACCTGGAGTCGATAATAAAAAAATATTTTTTACTATTCTAATATTTAATACTAATACTTTTTCGCAAAATAGCGTATTGCCACCCTGAAAAATTGGCGTGCTGGCTGTTCGATTTCGAAAATGCACGGTGATTGCCAATCGAAATTGGTGGCGTAACCACGGCCTTAAGGAGAATGGTAGACGTACCAAACAACATTGACAGAGAGAGAAAAAAATTAGCCGAACCTTCGACGTCTGTTAAGGTGAGTAGTAAACGTACCAAACAACCTTGAGAGAGAGAGAAAAAAATTAGTCGAACCTTCGACATCTGTTAAGGTGAGTGGTAAACATACCAAACAACCTTGAGAGAGAAAGCGAAAAAATTTGTCGAACCTTGGTCCTGTTAAGGTGAGTGCTAAACGTACCATACCGCCTTGAGACAGAAGAAATAAACTTATCGAAACTTCGACGGGAGCGATGGGGGTACGGCGGACCCGTGGAGGAAGTCAGAAGACTGCAAAATGACACGTGCCTCATTAAAAATAAAAACTTATTACAGGCAAAAAAACTTATATAATTAATTAATCTCGACGGTAGAATAAATAAAATTATAGATTAAAAAACTAAAACCTCGCTATTAAAACTTCCATTCGTACTGTCACCAGGTTACTTTAAGAATGGAAGTTTAAAGCAATTCAAATTCGTACTGTCATCAGTCATGTAACTGGAGAATGGAAATCGCTGCATCTTTTAGGCGCATCAAT
>NW_023477082.1:0-2877 GCF_013731165.1 Rhagoletis pomonella
ACTTTCTGATGGGTGAAACCATGATCAGAAAGGCAATCATATGCGTGTCAGAAATCCGTCCTTATAATCGACACCTCGGCCACATGCTTCTTGATCAGCGGAATGAGAATATCCGCTGATCTGCAATTATTTGGGCATACTTCCAGGCGTAGATCCGCACTGCCATCTTGGATCATGTCCAGGACCCAGTGACCCTCCCCTCGTCTGCCTGAAAAAAGGAAAGGGAAAATTAAAATCATAACACAGCAATGGAACAAAAATTACCTTTATTGAACTTCCGCTTTCCAAACTTACTCTCGCTTTTTCGGCTGGCTTGTTGGTGATCCAACTGGTATATTACCACGGCTTCACGGTAGCTATAGCTACCAGTCGTTGATAATCGCAGATGAGAGAGTGTTTCATCTTTTAGGTGGTCTTGGCGTAGAACCGTTTCGTGGCTAAAGTTTTCAACAAAGCAGTACATCAGATAGTACACATGGGGCACGCTTATGCGGACGCCCTCGAACCACATCCCTGTAACTACCGATACACGCGGCCTTTAGGCACAATTTCCACGCTGGCATACAAATAATCCAAGCTTGGCGCCCGTTCGCGTATTCATGGGTACCTTATGAGAGGGGCACAGCCTAGTGGTTGGGATCAAGCCGTGCTCCTCCGCAAATTGGGTTTCCTGCTCAAGGGTCCTCAATTCCATCACCAAATGCGCAAAACACCATTCTCCGCCTTTAAGCGAATTCCTTGCGCTAGCGCTTGTGGAAGGACGTTCATCTAGAAACAGAAGGATTACATTTATGAGCAATTTTCTTATATGATAATTACTCACCAGCCATTTAAAATAACAAAAATATGTGTGCAGCAATCTAAATGAATTAATGCGTATAAATTTCGCGTACAAAATGAAATGCACCGTTATACTTAGAAATACAACCATACCCAACACCCGAAAGAAGCCACAGGGACAGTAAATAAATATTTATAATTTTAAACCGAATTTGTAGTAGGTGTTAAAATAATGTGTGGACCCTCGACTACAAGTGTGTGCAATTCTTTTTGGATCACCCCTTTGGACGCAATACCCCGAAATAGTTGGGCCACTTACTAAACAGTACCCCAATATTTTAATGTAGCGTTTACGAATTTCCAAAAAGGGTATTTTTTGAACCACTCTTATGTATGTATATATATGTATTTTCTAGAGACTAGATTCGAAGATAGCGTTAAAATTTTCTGGGCTTTGGATACGTTTAATAATTTAGTGTTTTCTAAGAATTTTTTTATATTTTGAATCTGTTGGGCATCACCACACAACTATAAATGTGGCAGCATTATTATCCGACTTACACAGGTATTATTATTATTGGGGAATATTCCCTTTCGAAAAGAGACTGCTATATTAAAACGTTGATACTGAAAGTTTTAAAGATTGCCATGGGTTCAAACTCGTTACCAGAGGATTTCTGTGGTCACTGATTACGCATCTGATGTCAGTTTTTCAAAATTCGAAATGGCGGATCCAAAATAGCGATCAATTTGAAAACAAAAAATTGCTGGAATAGTTTGAAACTCGGAACTCGGGAGTTTTTGGGGTCGCTGATTACGAATCTGAAGTCAATTTTTAAAAATCAAAATTGCGGATCCAATTTCGCTATCAAATTCTTAAAAAATTACGAAAATTAAAACGTTGATACTGAAAGTTTTAAGCTTTGTCATGGGTTGAAACGGCGGATCCAATATGGCGATCAATTAAACAAAACTTATTGGATTTGGATCCGACATGCTTAAAACGTTCAGTTTCAAGGCTTTAATTTTAGTCATTTGTAAGAAATTGCTCGCCATATTGGATTCGCCGTTTTGAATTAAAAAAAAAAAAATTACTTCAGATTTCGACCAAAAACTACCGAGTAGTGCGTTTCGAACAAATCTACTATTTTTTTTAATTGATCGCTATATTGTTACCGCCATATTCAGTTTTGAATAACTGACATCAGATGCGTAACAGCGACCCCAGAAAACCCCTGGTATCGATTTTGACCTGATGAAAGCATATTTTCGGGCACTAGGCCCATTCTAACTGTACAAGACACGTATGTAATTAAGGGAATATTCCCCAATAATACCTGGGTAACTACATGTAAAAATAACATTTTTAGCCGCCCTATAACATGTCACGAAAAAATAAATAAATAAAAACATCGGCGCGGCTCCCTAAACCCACCCAATTGGAAAGGGGACAGTCCCCGTGCAGTTTTTCTATTCTAATTTATAGACATAATTAATGGCCTCTATTAATGCCAAAAACATGTCCTTTTTGGCCTTTTTTATATTACGCCTCCAAAGATACTCTAGCACATCAGCGAAATTACCGGTGTGGTTGTAATTTCGAGTAGAGAAGAGGAGTTTCATCACCCTCCATTGCGATTTAATTCACTGTGTGTGGATCCCGTATGCTGCGATAAACGGATTAATGGCGTCGCTATGATGGACTTTCTGATGGGTGAAACCATGATCAGAAAGGCAATCATATGCGTGTCAGAAATCCGTCCTTATAATCGACACCTCGGCCACATGCTTCTTGATCAGCGGAATGAGAATATCCGCTGATCTGCAATTATTTGGGCATACTTCCAGGCGTAGATCCGCACTGCCATCTTGGATCATGTCCAGGACCCAGTGACCCTCCCCTCGTCTGCCTGAAAAAAGGAAAGGGAAAATTAAAATCATAACACAGCAATGGAACAAAAATTACCTTTATTGAACTTCCGCTTTCCAAACTTACTCTCGCTTTTTCGGCTGGCTTGTTGGTGATCCAACTGGTATATTACCACGGCTTCACGGTAGCTATAGCTACCAGTCGTTGATAATCGCAGATGAGAGAGT
>NW_023477083.1:0-2877 GCF_013731165.1 Rhagoletis pomonella
CACTCCACCACCTCTTCTACCCAAACGGTCATTGCGAAACAAATTATAGTTTGGGATTGAGTAGCAATAATCCGGAATATCCGCACTGAACCAAGTCTCTGACACACAAACAACGTCAACAAACGAGTCTTCAAATATACTTCTAATGCTATCCAGTTTGTCACTATTCAAGCTGCGAGCGTTGAAATGAACTACATTAAAGCCACCAGCACGCTTACAGAGCACATTTACCGGGACTGTTTGGTTGAAATTAACATTATCTGACGGACTGTTTTCCAACATATTGTGGAGTAATATTAACAGAAAATGGTTATAAACAAACTTAAATATATGAGGAAGACAAAAGATAATACACAAAATAAATGTTAAATAGTATGCTAATATTAAATGCTACTAATGATGTTAAAAAGCTCGCTGCTATCAGATACAGCAACAGGTTCACTTCCAGCAGACGTACGTATAAAAATTTCACCTCTCCAAGAGAATGCACTATGCAGCTTATTCAATTTTCTCAATTTTATCGCAGCTTGTAGAGTCTTTCTGGTCGCAGCAGGTAAGCTCTCATAAATGTTAAAAGTGCCGTGGCTATCAATGCCTGCTAGTTTAAGAGGTACAGTAGATTTGTGCTTTTTCCTATACTGAGCGAACGCAGATAAAGTGCGTGTACGATCGGATAGTGAGGGAAATTTGACAATCACCGCACTATTAGGCCGCTCATCTGTATGCTGAGTCGCAAAGTTAATCGACTTACACACACTATCAAAAATCTGTCTCAGGTTCTCCTCTTTCACGAACGGCAAGCCAAACACAACAGCATCAGATGTAGAAAGAGCAGTTGCCTTCTCTTTTTTTAGATCTGCCAATTCCTCTTTCAAAGAATTTATCTCAGCAGATAGACTAAGAGCACAGGTCATATCTTGCTCCAGGCTGCTGCACCTACTTTCGACGCGCTGCTACCGCCTCAAAACTCTCTTGCAGCTTAGCTGTGAACTTACGCTCAAAAGCAGCAATACCTTCTGTCAGCTGTGTATAAACCGCTCCAATACGCTCTTGTATCCTCTCTTCCATTGACTGAAGCTTCTCTTCTGTGGATTTCAGCGCCTTAAGTACAGCTTCAGAGAGACCGCCGTTATTCTCCAGTCGTAGATTTTTATGTGCTGGAGATTCTTTACTAGCAGCAAAAATGGCTTTACGCTTACCGGCAGAATCCATAAGAAGCAGGTGACAATACACAAATACTAAAACGCAGGTACAAAAAACCACCAAAAAAAGCTTATCCGCGTGTTAAGTGAAGTGACGACAAAAAAGCTTGTATTAACACTGCAATTGCACAGAATAAAAGCAAATTTTTGTGGAGCGCTCAAAAACACGTCCGTCTCTCAGATTGATAGAATTTGTAATCTTTTTCTGTTAATATATCAATTTTTTCATGTGCTAAAAATAGTACTTACCTAAAGAGCTACATGTCCCAAACTATCGCTACTTGTTCCTAATTAATCAATCTTTGTATATTTATTGATTCCTGCAAAATTCGCCAATGTAATATTAAAATTAACACATTTTTCTGCATTGTTTATACATTTTTCTATGCGTTTTGGCATTTCTCTCTCGCAATTGCACCAAGATGACGTCACGCAAAAATTACGCTCAAAAATCCTCTCTCATAGGCCCAATCTTGTATTCTCTCATTCTTGGGTTATAAATATTGCGCCATCTTTTACTCAATAGCCGAAATACCTACACACACATATTTGTTGTCTCCTTCTCTCACTTCCAGCGCATGCACGTGTTTGCAGAATGATGACGAAGTGATTTTGTATGGAAAATCATTAATGCCCATATATTTGAATAAAATAAACATACTTAGAAGACATCAACCAATACCTCCCATATACTAATCGATAGAAAAAAAACTTGAATTATTGATTCAGGAAAACAAAAAGAAAATCATTCGAGCGGTTTTCGAGCATTTCGGAACTAAAAAAAAATTGCTAATTTTTTCAAAATATTTTTGCCTTAAAATGGTCGATATTTGTCGAATTTGTATAAAATTTGTACACAATAATATTTCTACTGCTTCATAGAACCTACAGCCCGAAAATGAAATTTATATCTGCAATTCATAAGTTGCTAGAGCACTTTAAAGGCTCAAAATTGACCCCAAAATAAGCCGGTAAATATTGGCTTCTACGACAGACACCGAATCGGTTACTTACGGAAATCTATCTATCGTTAGGTTTGGAATTTTGCCTTTGAAACGCCACACTTTTCTTTGAAATCGCTTCACTACTTCTCGTGCAATAAGCGTTTTAGTGAAGCACTAAAAATTTAACTACAACATTTGAGCATAGCCTCCATATCGAAATGTAAGACGTATTCTACGTCAAAAAGTTCTGCAAAATTACGCCGAAGAAACATTTTTTTGAAAAGGTCGAAAAAGTTAATTTTTTGGAAAAATAAAAATTTTATCTGGTGTGGGTAGCTCTTCAATAGTTCTAAAATTCCTGAAAAGGAAAAGGAAAGTTCTTCAAAATACGCTGAAAAAAAAGAATTAAAAAAAGTTAAATTTTGAAAAATAGTAGAAATTAAAACTGTTCTGAGTCACCTATCAAAAGTTCTAGAGTTCCTGAGAAGGAAAAGAAGTTTCCGCAAAATTACGCGGAAAAAACTTTTTTTTCGAATTTTTGAAAAAAAAAATGAAATCTGTTTTGAGTAGCTCTTCAATAGTTCTAGATTTCCTGAGAAGGAAAAGGAAAGTTCTGCAAAATTACGTTGAAAAAAAACATTTTTTTCGAAAAGGTAGAAAAAGTAAATTTTTGAAAAAAAATTAAAATTAAATCTACTCTGAGTATCCAATTTTTTTCCAAAAATGTCGAA
>NW_023477084.1:0-2876 GCF_013731165.1 Rhagoletis pomonella
GTCGACCTGGGCTGTGCTGGGTCGACGATGGCGCGCACTACTTGCGTCCTCCCTCGGGTCATTACCTTAACCGCTACTGTGGGTGTGAGGACAGATAGCCTATGAGCGCTACGGGCCGTGCCCGTAATCCGCTCTCGGGCGTCTCTCACACCACGGCGGTGGGGTTGTTGCTTGGATCGCCGTTGGCGTCGGTGTGCGCCTCGGCGCTTCGACCTCATTGCTGGGGCTCGCTGCACTACCGACCGGACACCCGACAGAGCAGGTCTGAATGCCGGCGGTGCACTAAGCTCGGGATCATCCCCCAATGCTTGTTGGAGGTCTTCTTCATCGGCGTCGATTTCCAGCACCTCACCTTCGTCGCTTGTTTCGGCTAATGGCCGGATGGTGTACGGGCGGAACGGTCTTCGCTGACGGATCTCTGGCTCGACCAATCCCAGTAGCACGTCTTCCTCATCTCGGGGCGCCTCGCCCAGGTGGAGAAGGCTATGGTGCCGGTCTCGGCAATGCTCACATTTTCGGGACGATGCGCAATTCTTCGCCGTGTGATGCGGCGACAGGCAGTTGGCGCAGTGGCGGTGCACGAGGACAGCACGCAGTCTCTCGGCCGGTTCCATCCTGCGCATCTCGCGACAAAAAGCCAGGCGGTGGTTGCTGCGGCACACTGGGCAGCGGTATTGGCCCTTGTTAGCTTGGGTGTTGCTTTTGGTTGCACGTACCATTTTGCGTTATTGAGTTCTGTAAAGAGAGATACGATTATTATTTTGTTTTGTCAATCTGGCAAAAGTACCAATTTTACAATTGGTCGAGTTATAATTCCGCGTGCCGTTCGTATTTCTACGACTCGTACTCGGCTGTCTTGACCTGAAAAGACCCTAATTACTCTCTAATTCGTTGGGGGGAGTGCCATTTCACTCTCTTCTGCAATTCCTTCAGGTATTCTGCTTTCCACCTTCTGCAGAATGTCTGGTGAATCGCCTTGATCTTTTGCCACCGGTTGACAATAGACATCGGGTTCTCCTTAATTTCGGGTTCAGCGAGTGCCAGTAGCGGGGTGCCAATCAAAAAATGTCCTGGGGTTAGAGGTTCCATTGATTGCGCGCCTTCAGAGATGGGGCTGATTGGTCGTGAATTAAGACAAGATTCGATTCTTGCCAGAAGCGTGGAGAGCTCCTCAATGGTAAAACGCATGTTGTTCGCTACCTTCCTGAAATGCATCTTGAAGCTTTTTACCCCCGCTTCCCAGAGCCCTCCCATGTGAGGTGCTCCTGGAGGTATAAAATGCCACGTAATGCCCTGATGAGCGTATGTCTGAGTTGTGCTGTTGGCCGCTGCAGTGACAAAGAGCTTAAAATCCTGTTGCAATGCCTTATTCGCCCCTACAAAATTGGTTCCATTGTCCGAATACATATTTTGCGGGCAGCCGCGTCTAGACACAAAACGCGCAAAAGCTGCTAAAAATGTGGCGGTGGACAAATCGCTGGTGGCCTCCAAGTGTATTGCCTTTGTCGCAAAACAGACGAAAACGCAGACATAGCCCTTGGTAATACGACAAGCTCGACCCGTAAAACTCCTTATCTCAAAGGGCCCCGTGAAGTCGACTCCAGTGTTGGTGAAGGGTCTGGATACCTCAGTCCGTTCCGGTGGTAACGCTGCCATCAACTGCTCCCGCGCCTTCTTTCTGTAAATAACACAGACCTTACAGTTATGAATTGAATTTTTAATCACGTTTTTCATTCGCACTATCCAGTATTCGGACCGCAAAATTCTCAACATGAGCTGGTTTCCTCCGTGCAAGGAAATCAGATGTGTGAATTTTACGAGCAATCTTGAATACTGGCAGTCGTACGGGAGAATTATTGGATACCGTTCACTGTAAGGTATGTTCGTTAACGCCAGTCGTCCTCCTACCCTCATTACTCCGTTCCTGTCGAGGAAGGGGTTGAGAGCGCGAAGTGAACTTTTTGCGTTGATTGGCGTTGAAGCGTTGATGGCCCTGTATTCATCTGCGTAGTGACGCCTCTGTGCAATAAGGATGAGACGACATTTTACCTGCTTTACTTCATCGGAGGTTATTTCGTCTGTCTCGTCACTAGCGGCCAACTTATGCACCGGATGAGTTTTTCTAAAAAAACGGAAAATTCGCGCAATTACTCTCATGGCTCGCGAGAAGTCTGAAAACCGCTCCAGAATATCCATTTCCTCGGAGATGCCTGCCGCATGAGCCCGTACCGTTTTTTGCTCCAGGTCGGTTTCTAATGGATTTCTATTGGTTTGGTGGGGCCAAGTAGATGAATCTTGCTCCAGCCACTTAGGTCCATACCACCACAGAGTGCTTGCGAGTAAATCCTGGGGGGACACGCCTCGGCTGCCAAGATCCGCTGGATTATCAGCAGAGTCCACATGGTTCCACCCTGACACTCCAACCAGCTCATCAATTTTTGCGACTCTGTTAGCTACAAACGTTGTCCATGTACATGCCGGTTTCCTAAGCCACGAGAGTACGATCGTGGAGTCGGTCCATTTGTATATTACTGGCTGCGTGACTTCAAACTGCGGAATAAAAGTATTAATTAGTTCGGCCAGTAATAATGCTCCGCAGAGCTCTAACCGGGGGAGAGACACCGTTTTTACTGGTGCTACTTTTGTTTTACCAACCAGCAAGTTTATGTGGGGCGCATTGTTTGATGCGCGATCGCGTACCCTAATATATAGTGCGGCTGCATATGCCTTTTCAGAGGCATCGCAGAATCCATGGAACTCCACTTCGTCCCATGGCGTAAAATGGGTCCATCGGGGGATTTTTATCTTCTGGATATGCTCATAGTTATCCAGAAAGGTCTCCCAACGTAGCAGTAAATTTCGGGGTAGACTGTCAT
>NW_023477085.1:0-2876 GCF_013731165.1 Rhagoletis pomonella
ATAGACATTCCTTATGACAGAAACGAGGTTGATATAAATGACGTTCTTACAAAGGATGAAAGTTTTAAATTGAAACAAATTATAGACAGTATTTACCTTAACCCTAATATGAAATGTGAACCTCTTAAATATGAAATTAAAATTAGACTAAAAAGTGACGTTCCCTTCTACTGTAGTCCTCGTCGACTGTCCTACCTTGAACGTAGTGAAGTACGAAATATCTTAGATGAACCTTTGAATGAAAACATAATAAGACCAAGCGACTCTCCATACGCCTCTGCCATTGTGCTGGTCAAGAAGAAGACCGGGAAAACTAGAATGTGTGTGGATTACAGGCCACTCAACAAATTAACCCTTAGGGACAACTACCCATTGCCGCTTATTGACGACTGCATAGAGTATTTACAAAACAAGAGATTCTTTTCGGTGCTGGATTTGAAAAGCGGATTTCATCAGGTCCAGATGGCTTCTGATTCTATACCATATACGTCTTTCGTAACCCCGCATGGACAGTTTGAATACCTGAAGATGCCATTTGGGCTGAAAAATGCTCCCGCGGTATTCCAAAGGTTTATCAACAACATTTTTCGAGATATGTTAGATGAGAAAAAAATTATTATTTACATGGACGATATAATTATCGCCACTGAAAGTTTTGCAGAACATGCCGAACTTCTGAAATTGGTATTAGAACGAATCACGTTACGCACTCTGAAACTTAATTTGAATAAATGTAAGTTTGGTTATAAAGAAATTGACTATTTAGGTTACAAAGTTACACATGAGGGAATATCACCTAGTAATTCTCATATTAAAAGCATACAGAATTTTCCGGTACCTACGAGTTTGAAGCAACTACAGTCATGTCTAGGAATGTTTTCGTATTTTCGAAGATTTGTGCCGTCGTTTTCAGAAATTGCTAAGCCCCTGCAGAATTTACTTAAAAGGAATACCCAATTTCACTTTGATGACAGATGCCATGATGCTTTCCGGGAGCTGAAGTCTAGGTTGGTTAAGAGCCCTGTTTTGGCTATTTATAATCCTAATAAGGAAACTGAATTGCATTGCGATTCCAGCAGTATCGGGTTTGGGGCAGTCTTACTGCAACGCCAGGAAGATAACAAATTTCACCCGATATCGTATTTCTCCAAAACTGCTTCTGGCCCTGAATCAAAATATCACAGTTTCGAACTGGAAACGTTGTCTATAGTGTACGCACTAAGAAGATTTAGACATTATTTGGAAGGTATACCGTTTACATTGGTCACCGACTGTAATTCCCTCGCGATGACCCTCGATAGGAAACAATTAAACCCTAGGATAGCCAGATGGGCTCTTGAATTTGAAAACTATAACTATAAAATACAGCACAGGAAGGGTGTCTCAATGGGTCATGTGGATTCTCTGAGCAGGAGGCAAATAGCGGCAATCATAAATTCAGATGAGGTGGAATTTCGAATTCAGGTAGCACAAGAAAGATACCCAGTGATTCGATCTGTACGGGAACGGTTGGAGAAAGAGGAACTAAAAGATTTTAAATTGATTGACGGGTTGGTATATAGAGTTAAACCAAACGATAAAGACGCGCTTTATGTACCATATGAGATGGAGAATAACGTCATAACGCTGATACACGAAAAGATGGGTCACCTATCGTTAGACAAAACTCTCAATAAGCTAGGTCTTTATTATTGGTTTCCGAAAATGCGCGGGAAAGTCGAAAAGTTTATAAAGAATTGTTTAAAATGCATTATGTATGCCAGCCCTCCTCATGTTAAGGAGAAAGCGTTACATCCCATTCCCAAGACGCCTTTACCGTTTGATACGATTCACATTGACCATTTTGGACCCCTGCCGTCATTAAAGTCAAAACGTAAGCACATTTCGGTCGTGGTAGATGCCTTTACTAAATTTGTCAAGTTGTATCCGACGAACTCCACAAGCACTCGAGAGGTCACAGCAGCCCTTGGGAAATATTTTAATTACTATAGTCGCCCAAGACGCATTGTGAGCGATAGAGGGACCTGCTTCACTTCTCTCGAATTTTCCGCCTTCTTGTTGAAAAATAATATAAATCATGTAAAAGTCGCGGTGGCATCCCCTCAAGCTAATGGTCAGGTAGAAAGGGTGAACAGGGTATTGAAGGCAATGTTAGGGAAGTTGACTGATGAAATAAACCACGACGACTGGGTTCAGAGATTATTGGAGGTCGAATATGCGTTAAATAACTCTGTTCACAGTACGTGCAAGGAGACTCCGAGTCGGCTGTTGTTCGGGGTGGAGCAGAGGGGCGTAATAGTTGATGAATTCACCGAGTACTTTCAGGATCCAGACAGTAATAGGGATTTGGAAATTTTGCGCAATGATGCATTAAGTCGAATTGAAGCAAAGCAAGAATATGATTCTAAACGAGCTTCTCAAGGTGGGACCGCGACCAAGACGTACGAAGTAGGGGATTATGTTGTTATAAGGAATGTCGACAATACTTGCGGGAGTAATAAAAAATTTATTTCTCTGTATAAAGGTCCGTACGTCATACACAAAGTGCTCGGTCACGATAGGTATGTTATACGGGACATTGATAATTGCCAGCTCACACAACTGCCATATGATGGAGTTGTGGAGGCGTATAGGATCAAAAGCTGGCCTTCGTTACCTGAAGGGGAGGCAAACGAACCAAATGAGGATCCTTTAGAGATTAGTTAGCTTTAAGCCGTACTGTATCGCGGTCGATTACAGTGTCAGATTGGCCGAGCTGTAAGCAACTTGTAATTCAATATGTGATTTTATGTTAACATGTAAATCAGCCTTAATAGGGAAACCACCTTGTATAAGAAACACAACTCTGTAATAGAAACACAACCCTGTAAAACTAA
>NW_023477086.1:0-2876 GCF_013731165.1 Rhagoletis pomonella
GAACTTCAGAAAAATTGATATAACTTTTCCTAAACCTCTCAGCTTTCGTTCCAACAAAAATTTCAGATATTTTTATATGATTATTTAGTTTTTAAAATCGATATTAATATTGTTACTGATCGCATCTTTTTTAATAAAGTTACTCAAATTTAGGATATAATGTGCTTTGATAGTTACATGCAAGTATGGCAAACGAGAGCTTTCAGCTTGGAACTCCTTGTTAAGATTGTTAATTAAGAGCAAAATATACCTACGATAGAAATAAAAAATAGCATTTGCTTTTGCAACACATTCCTTCTGCCCGGTGTGCAGATCGCATACCGTTTACTTCGTAAAAGCAGGAAATAAAATAAAGTTTCGAACTATCCCATTGCTCAACTATTCTTAACACAACGCTTTCTAGTGAAAGCCATCGTGTTTGAGCTATGCCCAAGATTTTGTGGGGTTTTACCGAACAGTAGGCCTGAAATGCCTTCAGTTCATGTATCCTCTTTGGACTGTACTTTGTACATTTTAAAACAAACAAGAAATAAATAAATGCAGGTACAGTCTTAAGCTGAGATCCCACGATTGCCGCAAATGGAGCAATCTGGAACAATTTTTATTGTGCTGTATTGGAGCACAATAAAAAAATTGTCCCAATGAAATTCTGTACTGTCACACGGTTGCCTCTTTTTATACAATTCAACAAGGCTAAAGGTGTACTTGCATTTGTGAAACGATGGTCAAAAGATTTTAGTGACCCTTATATCACTAAAACCCTGTTTACAACATTAGTTAAGCCGATTCTGGAATACAGCTCGGTGGTTTGGAATCCAAGGTATCAAATTTACTCAGGCAAGATAGAATCAGTTCAAAAACAATTCCTACTTTTTGGTTTAAGAAATTTCCGATGGGATTCTCAATATAGTCTTCCACCTTATACGAGTCGCTTAAAACTTATTAACCTTCCTACACTTGCCAGTCGCAGGGAAATGCTTGGTATAATTTTTATGGTTAAATTACTGACAGGCTCAATTTCAAGTCCGTCTCTTCTGGCTGATGTAAGCTTTAATGTTCGCTCACGCGTATCAAGACACTTTTGTCCCATATTTCTGAAAGCTTGTAAAACCACGTTTGATATATCAGTCCGCTTTTCAGCATTAAGAAAGCGATACTCTCCTCTCTCAATAAGTGAATTATTGACATAAATACATAAAATCAGCTGATGAATTTAGTTCTGTAGCTGAACAGTTTTAGATCTCGTCACTTAACAAACTCCTGCCAATCGTGACTCGGCACAAAAATTTAAAATATTGGTTCCGTACGTCATGCGGACTGCGCCCCTCGTGCGGATGGGCGGGAATGGAGGGTAAAAACCGTGGGATATTATTATTATTATTATTAATTCTCATTGCCGTAAGTTGGCGAAAAGCAATATAGTGACAATAATTGCCCCAAACTTATCACACGATTGTTCGAGCATGCGGCAATTGTGACCATAAAGTGTTGCGCTGACCTCTAAATTCTGTTTTTTTCTCTGTTGTGTAAAAATGGCGTATTCTTGCTAAAAAAAAATAAATCAATTGCATCTGCTTTGTATATTGCGGGCTCATTTTGTGCAAATTTGTTGTTGTTTGAAAGCAAAGAAGCAAAAACTTGTGCCCAACGAAAACTCACGCATTTAATTAGAAGTTTGATTGTATAGTTTTTTTTTTTATTTTTCGACGATAACTCCAACGTGCTATGTGGAGTTCAAGTTGCAACAGTTTTCTTTTTAATTTTGTTACGTAGAGGTTTTTTTATTCATTACAAGTAAAATTGGTACAAAAGAGTTATGTTTGTTTAAATGAAAGCTGCGAATTTACATAATTTATGTTTGGAATTAAATTTTATAATTATATGTACAGCTCGCAACAAAAGATAGCACCTTAACATTTTGATCAGTCTTGACTTTTTTCTTCTGTTGTTTAATGTTAATTTTTTCCTATAAAACCATAGCTCATTGTCTAGTAAAAACCACATAAGTCCAAATTCCAAACTTTATACAAAAATTATAAACATTTCTTAAAAAAAAAGTTTCTCGTATAAATGTATACTGTCATGGCAGTCCGCCATTTGGTGACATAAAATACCTTTCGTATTCTTCTCGTATGAGTTTTGCTTGTGGTGGTATATATCGCGGCAAAGATTCCGTTATCGGACTTCAAGAAAAATTATAATTTCACTACAAATTAAATTAAAAGTTATGTTGCTTCCGAAAACAATGATATTAATTTCAGTGATTTTTGGACACATAAGGAAGCAAAAAAGTAAATTATTAATAAACAGCCTTATTATTGATGTGTATTGTTCACTTCAATTGCCGCACAAGAATACAACAAATATTGCCGCAATTTTGAAATTTTCATTGCCCCATGATTGCCAATCGAGCTATCACACGATTGCCGCACACGGGCCGTATTTGATTGGGCACAGCAAGCACAATATCGGCCTCTATTGCCGCATGAGTCAATGTATTGTGAAATCACACGATTGGGGCATAAAATGAGGCAATAATTGGTGTATTGCGGCAATCGTGGGATCCCAGCTTTAGGCACAGAGCTGAGATCATTTAACATTTTTTGGTTGTATGAATTATATATGTACATATGTACATGTTATGTACCAATATGATTAATTTCAGAATGGTAAATTTAAATCAACTAATTAGACATGCAAATCTTTAGCAGCTGACCACACATAGTGCGGGTCATTTTTGTTTACAAGTTCCTTGCATAAAATTATGCTATTGATACTTTCAATCTTAGTTAGTTTTTATCAAAGAAAGTGGTGAAAATTTGCGTTCTGCAGCCGCAGAGCTATGTGGTAATGAAATTATATTAAAAACAAAATTG
>NW_023477087.1:0-2876 GCF_013731165.1 Rhagoletis pomonella
TAATTTCGTTAACGTCCATTTTAATTTTTGCGGTTGGCAAATGCTTAAAATTTTATTTCCAAAACCAATTGGCAAACTTTGAGTTTATTTACTTCGAATGCTGTCAGCTGATAAGGTGGCCATGTTTCAAGAAGGAAGAGGGAAAATACCAGCAAGAAGAAGTTTAAAATATAGAAATAGTCTTTAAATATAACTACTAGTAAACTTACGTTTTACTAGATTAATCTCTGATAGAAAAATATAAGGTATATTATTTTACTTTTAAACAAGAATTACGATAACTTTTAAAGTATGGTCATCATGGCCTTTTTTTGTCGTTGCCGTTGACCGCGGCGATAGAAATAAATCTATCGTCGCGAACAGTCGTCGAGCAAACTTCGTCGTTTGCTTTAGTTGTGCGCGTTCTCATATAAATCAGTGTGTTTTAATTATTTCGGCGAACATTCGCGACGAAAAATTTGCCGTTCGCCGGTGTTGTGCTTCAGCTTTTTGGCTACAGCGGCCAACTACACATAAATACTAGTGAGGAAAAGAACGAGCTGTCAAGCGCAAGCTCACACTCTTATGTAGGTATGGCACTCAGTACGGCAATCATACTAACTACGAGTACGTAACAACATCGCAACTGAAATTGAAAAAGTCGTGGCTAATATTTTTATATTTTATTTTTCATAAAATTATGTGGGAGTTGTAATTCGATGAAATACATCATATAAATCAAAAAGTGAATTTTGAATTTTTTATTAGTTATGACTTTTTGCATTTCATCTTTTTGAATCTCAGGTGACGATATGTATACTTGAAAATAGATAATTGCGTCTCAGTCAAGCTCCTTATAGAAATTTTCTTTCTGTGTGGAACTCAACCCGACCGCCGTGCTCATTCATACCAAAATTAATTTCGCGGAACCCCGGTGACTTTTCTACGGAACCCTCGGGTTCCGCGGAACCCACTTTAAGAAGCTCCGTTTTCGAGTATTCGGTATATTGTATTTAATTGTGGATATAATTCACCACAACCCAAAGAAAAGTCTCATGATGCCTGATTTACTAAATTATTCTGCTCTCAATAATGCCATTCGCCGAGGTACAGATACAAATTCTTTTAATACTGAGTCAACATTAACATCCAGATTGTGAAGAATATTGAGAGAAGCTAGCACATGGAGGCTATCTTCTTTCATAGTTGATCTCAAATAAGTTTTTAGGTGCCGTAAAGTTGAAAACGTTCTTTCATTTGCGGCAGTCGTGTAAGGGAAAAACGATATGACTCTAAGTAGTTGATGAATATTTGGGAAAGCATCGGAGTTACAAATATCTAAAGCTTCAAATGAATTTTGAATATTTATACTATCGATGCGTTTTCTCCAAAGTTAAACTTCACTTGTCCATATTTCTGGCACCAAATCACGTAAAATCTTATTCTTATTCTTACTAATATTATAAATGTGAAAGTTTGTATGTTTGGATGTTTGGGAAATCATCACGCGGAAACGTCTGAACGGATTTGCATGAAATTTTGTACGCAGATAGCTTATGAGCCAGATTGGTTAATAGGCTATTTTCTTAAGAGTTGCCGCCTGTTAAACAAGTTTAATTTATTTAATATGCGGGAACGACTGAACGGATTTGGATGAAAATTTGCACACATATAGCTTATGACATAGGTCGGAAAATAGGCTACTTTTCTTAAGAGTTGCCACCTGTTAAAAAAGTTTAATTAAATTAATACGCGGAAACGACTGAAAGGATTTGCATGAAATTTTGCAAGCAGATAGCTTATGACTTACAGTGGATAATTTTATGGAAGAGTTGCCACCTGTTAAAAAAGCTTAATTAAATTAATACGCGGAAACGGCTGAACAGATTTGGATGAAATTTGGCACAGAGATAGTTTATGACCTACGTTGAAAAATAGGCTACTATTTTAGGATTTGCCTCCTATTAGAAAAGTTTAATTAAATTAATACGCGGAAATGACTGAACTGATTTGCATGAAAGTTTGCACACAGATAGCTTATGACCTAGGTTAGAAAATAGGCTACTTTTTTAAGAATTGCCACCTGTTTGAAAATGAAATTTTGCTCACAGATGGTTTATGACCTGGACTGAAAAATAGGCTACTTCCTTAACCGGTTTCCCGATCAGAACGAAATTTGGTACGCTTACTACGGATTTCGCAAGGATGGTTTAGACTGAAAGTAATTCCGATAACTCAAGGCCCCTCCCATACAAACTGGAATTTTCATATTACATACATATCTCTGGAAGTATTTGTGGGAGAGAACTGGAACTTGGTATAGAGATATGTATGTGAAATCAATGTTGGCATTAATCGATTGATTTTTTAATCAATTAGTTAATTCGATAAATTCAATCTGATTACAGTTAATCATGATTAATTTTAATCTGACTAAACAGTAACCGCGATCAAAAAAATTAATTTATAATCATTAAGTCTTAATCTGATCAAGTAGGTTTGGTGATTAATTCATTTATGCTGGAATTTTCCTGTGCACACAAAGCAAGTTAATCCGGTATGGCTAAGTCGGGTTTCCTCATCAATCGGAGCAATTTGGTGTGCATTTTTATTAAGATCTATACCAACAAACGTTTTACAAACTAGGTTTGTAAAAGTTCCCAGTTTATGTATTACTAAAAAACAATATTTATAATTTTTCTTATATTATGTGCTTTCTATAAGCGTAAAACACGAAATAATTACTATAACTGGTGTTTGGTTTCAAATTCGGACAAACTAGACAACTTAATCAGATTTTATTTTTAATTGGATTAACAATTAATGATTAAACTTAATTAATCGTAATCGTAATTTCGTTAACGTCCATTTTAATTTTTGCGGTTGGCAAATGCTTA
>NW_023477088.1:0-2876 GCF_013731165.1 Rhagoletis pomonella
TATGAATTTGGGTAATTGTTTTCTAAAAGTACACATGTTTCCCAAACTTAAAAAATTCAAAATCCAATTTCGACTTGCATGAAAAACCAGACGAAGAAGAGGCACCGAAGAGTCTTCTTTGGTAATAAATTCTGTCATCGAAAAATTATCATCGAGGTTTTCTAAATTCAAGGAGTTATCGAAAACACCCAAATTTATTATGTATCTGATGTGACTTCACTTGATAAACTGAACTTGTGAATAAGCAAAGAGTTGGAATCAATCGGATTAGAAAGACCATCGGCAAATTTGAGCAAAAATGCTAAATCTAAAATTTTAAAAACTTCGAATTAAATTCCAAACATATTAGCTGTGTTCAGAAGCTGACATTTGCTCTCTTGAAAATATTTTAATCTACCTATGCATGTGAGTCCTTACCGTCTACCACGTAAGGTACGCAGAGACATTTAAAGGCGGATTCATCGTTCTAGTTCAGCACTTTTCATCCATGTGGTTGTTGTAGCGTTCTCTCCCAGAGAGAAGAAAAGTTCTGAACTAGAACGATGAATCCGCCTTACGAGGTGCTTAATACACCTTTACACCAAATTTCACCTTTTAACACCATTTCACCAATTTTTCTTCATTTCATTCAACTTCTTTCTCTCCGTTTTGCAAGTCCTGCCGTATACTTCTACATCTGAGCCTCCACCCACTCAAGACTGTTAGTCTTTGACTGGGTACCCCGCGGTTGTCAAGTCCGTAGTTCCACTTAAGCGGCACTCCCTGGGGCGAGCCGCTTTCACAGCGGACATTTAACTGACTTTCGACATTTAACTTTAAATTTGGCAGTTAACTGCCGATTTTCTGTACAAATATTGGAAGCTATTCGCCGAATGGGGGTCTTCTCTCCGTTGTGAAAACGGCAGACCTTTTGCAAATGAAATTAAAAATGCTAAACTTCTTACGTCTGCATTGATTGAGGTTCTCACGTATGTACATAGACATGTACATAGAAAAGTTTTGTTTTTACTTGTACCACCCAAGTTGACTCCCACTGCGAACTTTGCCAATCGTAAATAAATATGTAAGTGCCATTATTAATGCATAAGATTCTGTTATCGAAATAGTGCAATTCAGCATTAAACTAGGAATAGGGTTCTTCAATTGAAGTGAGTACACTTTTACGTTATAAGATGAAAGCAATTCAAAGCATGGCCTTTAGGTTTTATCGAGGAACTTTTTTTTAAGGATAATTCGATTAGGTTGATACAAATCCAAGCAAGGAGTACGCACATATAACCATCTTATATAGTATATAGTTCCGGTTGCATTTCCAAGCTTTCAGCAATAGCCTGAAAAGCACGGAACGACTGAAAAGTTTGTTGCGGAATTGTACTCTAAGGCTTCCGAAGGCTTTGTACTCAAAGCAGTGATCGCAGTAGCGACTTCCAATCATTTTGAGTCTCACCGTGTGCTTGTGCTCCTATCAGACAGAATCTGCTCTACCACTCGGCTCTTTTCCGCACAATCATCAAACTCAGTACAACAAGGTATATTTTTTTAAGGCTCATTAACAGGTTATTACATTGTTTGTGCGCTCAAAAAGGTAATTGTAGTCTGCCCCATTAAACCTTTTATTGGAGGTAGTGGAAGTTGAGCAGTGAGGCGGTATTAAAAAAAAACTGCATGAACGGACAATTAAATGCTCTAATTGCCCATCTCTGTTGATGCACCCTTTATAAACACACTCAGTCGCAAGCAAATAAAAAATTATACTGAATGTAATATGCGTATTCATGAGGTTTTTGTTTTCACAGTTATGACTAAATTATTATGAAATGCGTGGAATAATTAATGTGAAAGTAATAACATAATAAAAAGCCAAACGTAGGTGGGACCATTCGAGTTATTGACTGGTATTTGGCAGACCAATTAGAGCATAACAACCGTAGAAAACGGAAGTTAAGCGGTATAACGGTAAGTGAGTATAAACTAAAATTAAGCTCTTAAGGGCCAAATAAAACGCTTTGATTGCATGGTCAAAACTTTGCATTCACACCGCTTCAAATTCAAATTCACGTGTGTTCAAAGTTGTGGCTATTAATAAAAAGAAACTTGGCATAAGAAAGTTTCTCGTCACAGCAAAAATTAATTTTTAATTTATTGTCAAAGTGCTAAGAATTCTACACTGAAAAAGTTGAATTGATGATTAGAAAAAAACATACATATGTATATATGTACGTATATATTCCGCTAAATCGTGAATACCATAACTATTTTTGAGCTGCCGTAAACCATAAAGAAAGTTAATATTTTAAAGAGAAATTCTGCATGTGGCGCTAAGCGAAATTCCAAATTTTGCGAATATTTCTTTCGGTGCATTGGTCTCTTGTTTCTTTGCCACAACCCCAAACTTTTTTTCTTGACCTCATGAACTTTCAAAAGTGCTAACAATTCCCTTCGCAAGCTCAACAACAACCACTCGCGAATTTCGTCTATAAAAATGCAAACGCGTGTGGCAGCATTTACAGTCTTAATTAAAAAATCTTCATCGTGGTCGCACCAATGTCCGAAGCTCCATGCAACAGCCGCCAGTTGCGGTACGACAATGTTGGAGGCGTCCGTTCAGGTAAGTAATCATATAGAAGCGTTCTACTCAAATTTCCTTCATCGCCGCTGCATTTTTAACAGCCGCGTCAAACGTCCAAGGAACGCCTCCGGTACGCACCGTGCATGCACTGAACTATCTCTTCAGCGGCTTTCGCGTGCTCGGCATCTACATGCCCGCCCGCCGTAAGTGGCTCTACGCGCTCTATGCGCTCATTCCACATGTGCTGGTCACCATTTGGCTGCCACTGTCCTTCGTCTTCAGCTATGCCACCATGTCTGCCGCAGAC
>NW_023477089.1:0-2538 GCF_013731165.1 Rhagoletis pomonella
ATAGGGCTGATAGATTTACTTTAAATAAATTGTGAATCTGCGAAAATATCTTTTTCCCGAAAATCTACATACAGGCTCGAAAATATGCGAGTAACATTCAAATATCGTCGCTTGGATGGTAAATTGCCGGAAGCGTCGTTTTGACAATTTGTGGTTTTTGGATATCTTCTTTAGTTTCCGAGTAATTGACTAAAATGTTTTCGGTTATTTGGTACAAATTGCGTTAGTATTGCTATCGTACTAAACTAATCAAGATCTTTCAAATAGAGTTATCTGTTCTTCTTTAGTTTCCGACATATTCAGCTTTATCATAAGTTTCATTTTCTAGAACCGAGTCACTTTTTCACTTTTCGTTTGCGTGTATTCAATACAGGTGGATGAAAAAATTGTTGGCGAAATTTTGTTCGGGCGAAACTCACGATTAGGCTGATTAGTAAAAAGTATCGTTAATTTATAAAAATTGTTATCACATTTTGGCGTATATCATTGAAACTGACTGGAAACTTTTTTGACAAATGTCGTATATGGCAAAATTTTACTAAGCCCATAAATGGTTGACACTAAACTAAAAAAATAAGATAATTTAAGAATTTAGTGAACTAGTACATAGCATTCCCCCGACACTTTGGAGAAGATCTGTAGTCGTGTTTCTGAGAAGATTCATTCCAAACTTCAATCGTGAGTTACCGAAAGTAACTTGTGACAATCTTTTATCCAGGCGAAGATATAACATTTAGCTAAAATATGCATTTAAATAAGTTATAATTGTCATTATTCTCGCAGTTGGAGTATATGCTAGACGAGTAACAGGTATATACTTACAAGTATACCTAAATTAGCGCGCTGAGCTTGTATATTTATCTCTCTCTAACGCATTAATTCTATATACGTCAGCATCAACGCCCAACAAAGTTATGTCTGTATTTAATAATGGCTCTACGACAAAATATTGATGAAATGTATTCGTAGATTTTTATTTACTTCATTTCATACATTAGTATAGATCTGAATGTTTTTTACTAAATACCAGGAATAAATATTTAATAAAAAACTATTTCATTTAAGCTTAACCAACTTTTAGTTGCTCGGAGCTAATTTTGGAACGATTCATGAAATATTTTTATAGGCGGTAAATGCAACCCTGGGTGCATCATTAATGAGCTGAAAAACCAAAACAAATAAAAAAATTCCATCTGATCCAATATTCCCAAAAATTATAAAAGCAAAACAAAAACAATTTTTCCAATTTATACACTGGTATTTTTATTATTGCAATACAGTTCCAGCTCTTCAAACATTTTCCACATTATGCTTTTAAAGCTAGTAGTTTCCGACCCCATTTGCTCGTTTTTTTCAGTTCTGAATTTAGGCTAGGTTTTATGGGAACTTACTGTGGGTGCATACAGACCACATTTTGTAAATATGTACATACATATATATGTATACACTTCAACTGAATTGTGAGATATTTAATTTTATTTTGGCCCTTATCATGAGCTGCACTCGATTTTCAATCTTCGCTGGCTATCGAAGATCGAAAGTGAAATTCGTATTATGAGCTATGTCGAAATTTTCGTTGATTATCGAATTTTCTGTCGAACAGAATTTTGCTTTCGATGGTGTAGCGAAGTGTTAGAAAATTGTGAAAAATGTATGATTTTGTATATGTTTTCTTTCATTTTGGCGGCTAGACACTAATTTTAAACAATTTTTATTAATTTCATGCAGTTATAACATCGTGAATACTAAACACAAGCTCGAAAGGTTGGTTTTACTTGTGAAAGAAAATCCCAATACTCTGTTGGCATGATCTCTGAGAACAAAAGCGTATTCCAACAGTGAATATTTCGTGCGCCAAATAACCAACGCACTGAATTTCGTGCGCTTTACGCAATTTGCGTTCTATCACAAAGCTTCCAGAGATTGGGACACGTTGATGGTTGTGCTTGACAATTCCACGTTTGTACATCAATTCACGAACTGATTTAAGATTTGGATAACCCCATATAGGGTTCGGCATACGTAGCATATTAATGGTTGCCTTGTTCAATTTGATGAACAAACCGTGTTTAATGTGGCGAAAACGGAACAACAGTAAAACTTTACGCACTTTCGGTGCAACTTTGTTGATACCGCGGATACGGATCACAAAAGCCAATTTGGATTTTTTAGACACGTAGAATTGGCCGCGTTTTTTTGCAACACGGCGTCCATCACGGAGTTTTCTTGTTTGATATTTCTCGGCATGCATCAAGTTTTCACGTTTACGGAGTGTAATCGCAGCAGAGCGCGGGAAATGTTTAGTTATTGGCCCATCGTTGTTGGGGTGGGGGGCGGAGGGGGAGGGGGCGTGGCCCACCAAACCCCCCTCATTCGAAAGGGGACAGTCGCCACTTTACGAAAAGCATTATTGTGAAATTAAGAAAAAAGCGACAGATAGAAATGTTGTAGTAATAGTAATATGATAGTATTTTAGCGCAGAACTTCATTTTGCGTAGGCGGCCTTCGGCCGCACTTAGGGATTATAACCCTCACTAC
>NW_023477089.1:2548-2875 GCF_013731165.1 Rhagoletis pomonella
TGCGTAGGCGGCCTTCGGCCGCACTTAGGGATTATAACCCTCACTACGTAGAATTCTCTTCTGTGTTGCCAAAGAAAGGGGGCTGAACACCTTTTGTAGAGAACACCTTTCTGCGTAGATACATATTTTCCATGGAAAGGTTTATATTTTTAATACTGACTGGGTTATATCATATTTTCTTTTGTCTCTCATCCTTCTTGTATATTTAGCAGTTTGACAGCTAAACGCCGCCATTTAATTTGCATATGCAACCAAAGGCAGACGCGTGGTTTTGAAGGTGTTTTTGTTTAATAAATTGTGATTGATAGGTTAAATTAAAGTAATAAA
>NW_023477090.1:0-1762 GCF_013731165.1 Rhagoletis pomonella
AAAACTCGCTAGGTGGTGCTGGAGTAGAGTTATTTATAAAAATCGTATTTATTAACCGATTTCGTTCAAATTTTAAATGTGAGCTATGTACCTGTATGATGGAAAATTCTTTTGATAAAAATTTACCCGATTAGTGCCGCTGAAGTTAAGGTTGAAATTCATAACACGTATTCATTTTATGGTAAGCAATGGTTTTACAGAAAATGAACCCAATGGATGGCGCTGCAGCCGAAATGTATAGAAACCCCGTGGTTGGTCTGCTTTGGCCCTATGTTTAAGTTATACGAATTTAGTTTTCAGATGTCTAAATGAAGGATGGGGTTAAGTTTGTAAAAGTGGTGAATTAACAAGGAAAGATCACCGTAGGTATATCAATTGCTCCATTTGAAAGATACTTAAGAGATCATACGACTCATTTAGCAATGTACCGGAAAACTTTTCATCCTATAGGACAGCGAGGATTCTTGGCCCTCTTATAACAGAAAACTCACTTCTGTGCTCTTGAGTTTCCCTATAAGAACTTTTATAAGCTCATGACACCAAAAGGAATAGGTATTCCATATGGTATCACAGCGTTACTATTATTGGCCTATGTGTGAGGAGGATACTGCACCTTAGTGGTTTCAACTTAAATCAAAAATTTTGACTTTACAGACTAATTTTTTTTTAAACGCTCTTTTGCATTGGCCAACGAAAAGCTCTTATTAGGCGCCGCGAAGTAAGCGGGCGTTGGCTAGTAAAATATAAAAATAAGTATGTATATCATTTTGCGCGCACTAACTCAACAGACGCAAAGGCTGAGTGAGCAGAGCACTAGCGTGCCATTCGAGAGATCCGAGTTCGAGTCCTAGGGCAGGAAAATTTTCTTGTTCCTTTTTTATTTGTTGTTTTTTCTTGTTTAATTTTTATGAACTATCTTTATTGAATTTTTTTGCTTTTTATACCCGAGCGCACTTGTGCACAAGGGTATATTAATTTGGTTCACATAACGGTTGTTTGTAACAGCCAAAACGAATCGAGATAGATATAGACAAATGTATACATAAATGATCAGGATGAAAAAAGAAATCGATTAAGCCATGTCTGTCTGTCCGTCCGTCTGTCCGTCTGTCCGTCCGTCCGTGTACACGATAACTCGAGCAAATATTGAGATATCTCAACGAAATTTGGTATGTAGGTTTCCCTTAATCCAAGGTAGGTTGGTATTGAAAATGGGCGAAATCGGACTTTAACCACGCCCACTTTCCATATAACGGTAATTTCCAGAAATACGAAAACTGCGATATTTTAGTAACTGCTGAAGATAATTCACTCAAAATTGATATTTACAATAATTTTTAGACAAAAAATAAGAATATTATAAATTTTTGGAAAATGGGCGTAGCCACGCCCACTTATGATTACATGTGTATATCTTGGTAACCGCTGCACCAATTTCTTCCAAACTTGGCACAGTTGTTGGTCGTCGCACAACATACCAAATGGCGGAAAATTTTTAAAATCGCTCAATAACCACGCCTACTTCGCATATAGCGGTAATTTTCAGAAATACGAAAACTGCGATATTTTTATAACTACTGGAGATTATTCACTCAAAATTGATATTTATAATAAGTTTTAGACGAAAAATAAGAATATTATAAATTTTTGGAAAATGGGCGTAGCCACGCCCACTTATGGTTACATGTATATATCTTGGTAACCGCTGCACCAATTTCTTCCAAACTTGGCACAGTTGTTGGCCTTGGTACAGCATAAAAAA
>NW_023477090.1:1862-2338 GCF_013731165.1 Rhagoletis pomonella
AAATCGGACAATAACCACGCCCACATCCCATATAACGGTAATTTAGAGAAATACAAAATCTTCGATAAATCATTAAATATTGAAGCTAATTTATTCAAAATTGATGCTTGCAACAATTCTTTACCAAGAAATACGTTTATGGTAAAATTTTGGAAAATGGGCGTGGCACCGCCCACTTATGATCACATATAAGTATATCGGTAACCGTTCTACCAATTTGTACCAAACTCGGTATGGTTATTGTACTTGCCACGTGTAAGCAAAACGTTGAAAATTATTGAAATCGGACTAAAATAACGGCCGATTCTCATATAAAGGTAAATTTAAGAAATGCTTGAAACTTCAATATTTCGAAATTGAAGGACGCTAATTTACTCAAAATTGATACACCTCGGCTTACCATCTAGCGGAAGGTTTCAGAAGGGTGAAAAAACATATATTTAATACTTGCGCCGGGTATTTAATGTTCGGCTCC
Source organism: Rhagoletis pomonella (assembly GCF_013731165.1). NCBI lineage: Eukaryota > Metazoa > Arthropoda > Insecta > Diptera > Tephritidae > Rhagoletis > Rhagoletis pomonella. The sequence continues at coordinate 2,338 of NW_023477090.1, forward strand.
G
>NW_023477090.1:2348-2875 GCF_013731165.1 Rhagoletis pomonella
TTTCATGCTTTAGCCAAAACCATAAAATTAATTCAAACTTGCATTTCTGAAATTTACCGTTATATGAAAAGTGGGCATAATTTTAACCCGATTTCAATAATTCTCAAAGTTTTGTTTTTATGCATGCACAATAACACTGTGGAACAAATTCAGGTTAGCAAAAGTTAGGTCGATTCTGAGAGTGAGGGGTGAAAATAGAGGCTAAATTAGAAGACCCGTATCGCGGCGTTTGTTTATGTTAGTTCGAATTTTTTTTTATCGACCTTCGAACTTTGCAGTCAAATGCCGATTTTCAGCATATTGTTTATATGGTTTTTTAGCTATAACTCGTCGACTAATTGATATTTTTTCAATCTGTTAAAGCCAAATTATTGCTAGAGACCTGTGCAACAATTAAAATTTTTTTTCATGCTTTTTGAACATATTTTCCACAAAACTAAGTCTTTTTTGCTTTCTGTTTGATCTATAATATGCTTCTCAGTTTCTTCAATAAATTTCATTTGAAAAGAAAACAATCATAATACAAA
>NW_023477091.1:0-2875 GCF_013731165.1 Rhagoletis pomonella
AGATTTAAAATTTAAAATTGTTTGAAAAGATATTTGCATGTGTGAAAGCCAAGATACGCACCCGCCTCTGTGCAGCAAAAAATGTGCGCCCAACAATGCAAGGAAAGCTTAACGTCGAAAAGCTGCAATCACAACAGACGGCCAATTTATTCGCCACTCGACTCACACACCTGCTCTCTGAGAGCACTCTTCAACAATCCGACGTACGCGAGCAGTGGAATCACATTTCCCGATCATTAAGTACCGCCGCCGAAGAAGTAGTTGGATTTCAGCGAGCCCGAAAGAACAACTGGTACGATGAGGAATGTCAAGAAGCCGCAGAGAAAAAAGATGCCGCCTACAGGGCCACGCTGCGATCGGGCGCAACGCGAGCCATGTGGGACCGTTATAGGGAACTGAAGAAGGAAGCGAGACGTATTTGCCGCAATAAGAAGAGAGAGGCCGAAATACGTGAGTGCGAAGAGCTTGAGATGCTGGCCGACAGGAAGAACGCCCGAAAATTCTACCAGAGGGTTAGGCGACTTACGGAAGGTTTCAAGACCGGGGCGAACTCCTGTAAGAACAACAATGGCGACCTAGTGACCGATGTTCAGAATATACTTAAATTGTGGAGGGAACACTTTTATAACCTACTGAATGGTAGCAGCGCTGAAAGTAGTGAGGAAGACGAACCCGAGTCCCCAGTCGATGATGATGGAGTAGCTGTCCCACCGCCTGACTATGACGAGGTACGAATAGTGATTACGCGGCTGAAAAACAACAAAGCTGCTGGAGCTGACGGCCTGCCAGCCGAGCTATTCAAGTACGGCGGCGAGGAGCTGATGAGGTGCATGCATCAGCTCGTATGCAGAATATGGTCAGATGAACGCATGCCCGACGACTGGAATTTAAGTGTGCTCTGCCCAATCCACAAGAAAGGCGACCCCGCCATACGCGCCAACTACCGCGGAATTAGCCTTCTAAGCATAGGTTACAAGGTCTTATCGAGCGTATTGTGCGAAAGACTGAAGCCCACCGTCAACGAGCTGATTGGACCTTATCAGTGTGGCTTTAGGCCTGGAAAATCCACCATAGATCAGGTATTCACAATACGCCAAATCTTGGAAAAGACCCGCGAGAATAGGATCGACACACACCATCTATTTGTCGATTTCAAAGCCGCTTTCGACAGCACGAAAAGAAGTTGCCTTTATGCCGCGATGTCTGAATTTGGTATCCCCGCGAAACTAATACGGCTGTGTAAAATGACGTTGAGCAATACCACCAGCTCCGTCAGAATAGGGAAGGACCTCTCCGAGCCGTTTGATACCAAACGAGGTTTCAGACAAGGGGACTCTCTTTCGTGTGATTTCTTTAATCTTATGTTGGAGAAGATAATAAGAGCCGCAGAACTGAACCGCTCAGGCACAATACTTTATAAGAGCGTACAATTGCTGGCGTATGCCGACGACATCGATATTATCGGTAAAAACAAGGGCTACGTCTGTTCTGCCTTCTCGGGATTGGATAGAGAAGCAAAGCGAATGGGTCTGGTGGTGAACGAGGACAAAACGAAGTATCTCCTGTCAGCACACAAACAGTCAGAGCATACGCGTCTTGGCACCCACGTCACTGTTGACAGTTACAAGTTTGAAAAAGTGGACGACTTCGTTTATTTGGGAACCAGCATTAACACCAATAATAATGTCAGCCTTGAAATCCAACGGAGAATCACTCTTGCCAACAAGTGCTACTTTGGGCTGAGTAGGCAATTGAGAAGTAAAGTCCTCTCTCGTCGTACAAAGATCACACTCTATAAGTCACTCATCATGACTGTGCTGGTGTATGGCGCGGAAGCATGGACAATGAAAGCATCTGATGAGGCGGCTCTTGGAGTTTTCGAGAGAAAGATTCTGCGAAAGATTTACGGACCTTTACGCGTTGGTGATGGCGAATATCGCAGACGATTTAACGATGAGCTGTATGAGCTTTAAAACGATATAGACATAGTGCAGCGTATTAAAATTCAGCGGCTCCGCTGGCTTGGCCATGTCGTTCGGATGGACAGAAACGCTCCTGCTCTGAAAATATTCAACGCGGGCCGCGATGCTGGTAACAGAGGAAGGCCTCCTCTGCGTTGGAAAGACCAGGTGGAGAAGGACTTGGCTTCACTTGGCATTTTCAATTGGCGTCAGTTAGCACAGAAGAGAAATGACTGGCGTGCTGTTTTGGACTCGGCCAAAATCGCTTAGGCGGTTACAGCGCCAAATAAGAAGAAGAAGATCTTATCCAAAATAGGAGTCAGACCAGAAACTCCGACAGTTTATGGGTATAGAGAGCTCCTCTTGAATGAGCTTAGCTAGGCGGAGCCCCAAAATGGCTGCCATCATCTCAAGCCTTGGTACTGAAATCGGCTTTAACGGGGCAACTCGGGTTTTCGATGCCACGAGACTGCAGTGAATCTTTCCGGCTGTGGTTGATCGCAGGTATGCTACTGCTGCATACGCTGATATGCCCGCGTCAACAAAAACGTGAAGCTGATTGTCGTTGCTGCGGTTCGCCCAGAGATAACAACGCGGGATTCGGAATTTGTCGATGTGACGTAGCTTTCGCACCCACTGCCACCATTCTGAGCGTTCCTGATCATGTACGATTTCGTCCCAAGTTACACCTGATCGCCATACATCCTGCAAAGTCATCTTAGCCTTAACAACGAAGATGCCGAGTAGGCCCAGAGGGTCGAAAATAGACATCACCACTCGAAGAATCTGCCGCTTTGTTGGTTGGTTGGACTCATCGAAAACCTGCGGCTTGAATTTGTGGACGAATGTGATCCGAGCAGCGACGAGATACCGAGAACCTTTTGGAACTCCTCCCCTGGTTCTGGAATGCACTT
>NW_023477092.1:0-2875 GCF_013731165.1 Rhagoletis pomonella
CTTTCTTACCGGTGGACACCTGCTAGCCCCACCTGAAATCGACGTTCACGAGAATCCTGCCTCGATAGTAAATCGGTGGCAGAAGCTAAAGGCCCTTCATCAAACTTTTTGTAAACGATGGAAAACCGAATATTTATCCGAACTGCAAAAGCGGATTAAGTGGAAATATCTAAAGCAAAATATAAAATTAGGAGATCTCGTTGTCATCAAGGAAGACAACCTCCCGTCAAATGAGTGGAGATTAGGTCGAATTATCAGCCTACATCCTGGTCCCGACGATCGAGTACGCGTAGTTGATATCATCACGGAAAAAGGGCAGATTACGAGACCGCTGGCCAAACTGGTCCTACTTCCATCCCAAAATCAAGAAACCGAGGAGCCAGCAACCACTTCGTAAATAAACCCCCTCCGTTGATCCCCAATCCCGCGTGAATTCCACTTCCTCATCGCACAAAAAATTCCACTTCTATGCATTCGGAAGGATTCCACGCCTATAATAAACTTTAACCCAGAATCATATTAAAAGCAATCGTATTTTTTAGTAAGATTTAAGTGATGGTTCTTGGCTGTATTCCCACAGCCCGATCTGGTAACAAAGAACCGACCATCGTAAGATCTAAGCACCCATCAGAAAATCTTTACAAACATCGAAGACTGAAAATTATCTTATAACTAAAAACAGCATTGCAATCACTTCCAAAATATTTGCACTTGAAATGAAATTGTAAGTTAAATGAAATTGAGCAAATGCTTATTCACAAATATGGCAGAAAAAAGGGCGAAAGTCGTTATGAACCTTCACTTGGAGCACAATTTGCATTCATAGAGGATGACTTATATTGGAAAAAAGGGAGTTGCCGTTCAAGTCCATTATTTTTATTTGCCATATTAGCAAAAGCAGCATCGTAATTTAAATATGACATACAAAAATAATTTGTATTTGTAAATTAATTTACATTTTCTCCTAAATTTTACATAAATTAACTACAGAAATATGATACATGCAGGCGCATGCAGTATATTTTTTCAGCGGAAGTCGATGCCCAATGCAAGTCTGTTTTAATAAATTTAGGGAAGTCTCTTAACGCTTAAGCCGCCCTGCCAGCCCGTAGCGTACCACTTTTTAATTAAGTTTGGTTTCCGGCTCTCAAGAAAAATCACAAGAAATATTTTTCACCATATTTTTGCTGCTTGAAAAATTACTTTGCCGTTGCTGTAAATTTTCTTGAAGAGATAAATATACATACGGCTCATTTACTTCAATAGTGTAATAATTCAAAATAATACCAAATCGTGTTAAGTATGTAGAAATGACCGCTCCCTGTTCTTCCATACAGTGTAAAAATTTCATAGCTATAACAATTACCAGTAGCTCACTAGAACAAAATATGTATTAATTTTTACTTTTACTTTTACTTTAGTAAGCACGCCATTAATTTTGATTCACATGCCTAATTCATATTTCAATTCTTTGCCTCTACAAGCTTTTTTTCTTGAATGTAAGCTGTTAACAGACTTTTGTATCCTTTCTACTTTTACTTAAAAAAAATATGAATTTTGACGGCGCCGTGCTTAAACAAAATTTTAAGTTCTAATGAACACACATCCATACATATGTAGAAACTTAAGAAATTCTAACATAGTTGATTGAATAGATTCGATGGTTACGGAGGTTCAGCCATTTTCTTTACGAAAAAAAAAAAAAAAAAATCAAATGTGGAAAATTCACTTTTTGATTCTGACCTGTGTATACTTATGTTACAGATAAAGACCTTAAGGTCAGATTTTCAAAATGTCTTAATTTTTGGCGTCTGAAACGAATTTGAACAAGGGCATCAAAAAAAAGTCATCGCGACGGAAATGCATGAAATGTGCAAACTATTTACTATATATACATGGAGTTAAATCGGTATTGGAACAAATTTATATGTCGGCAATAAAAGCCGCACGTAGCGAAACGCTGTGATTTCTTTTGCCAGGAAACTCGGGTTGACATGAATTGTTCCACACCGAGAAATCTACAATCAACAGCAACAAATACCTTAAAAGCAAATACAAAACCATCTTCACTGCCGACAAAGCTGTCATCGTCACCATCGTTGGTAACTCCTATATACTGCAGAGAAGATATTGATAAGTCAAATTTATTTTGTGCTACTATTGCTGGAAGCTGTATTTCCAACACGGAACGACCAACGCCCCCGCCAAGAGCAGCCAAAGCCTTAAAACTCGCATCCGCTGCTGCACCGGCTTCACAAACGCCAATGAGAGAATCGGTTACCGAGGATGCAGCAGCAGTACAGGTCAATAAACTAAAAGTATTTAAAGAAAGCAGCTATCAAATATAACATTTTATTTTATCCTTTTTTGCTAAACTTGGGGGCAATACATGTATGTATGTTCATACATAAGTAGATAAAAGTTTCGAATATTATCGAAAGTGCAGGTTCATTAACATAGTTGGCATTATGCCTATAACTTATACATGTACATACATATTTGGAGGTGTACATACCAAAATCCGTGCGCAACTCTCGAATCATATCCGCCACTGTGCATAGCAGGTGGTCCTTGTGTGGGCGTGTGTGCCATCATACCATCCAATGGAGGTGCATTTGTTTTTGTGGGTGTCGATGGAGGCGCAACTCGAAAAAATTACGCCCGTTTTTATGAATTATCGAATTCATAGGATTTGCCTCCAATTAATGCAAATACTTGTTTCTTCACGATTATTTCTGGCTGGAAGGCTGCTGGTTGCATTTGATGGGATGACCGTATATGCGTGTATCGGGAATGCATACATACGTGTGTGACCAATCTTGGGCGTTTTAGTGGGCAATGCCATTATAGATATGTAGGTGTAGCAGGCGTTTTT
>NW_023477093.1:0-2875 GCF_013731165.1 Rhagoletis pomonella
ACGGAGCTGGTGGTATTGCTCAACGTCATTTTACACAGCCGTATTAGTTTCGAGGGGATACCAAATTCAGACATCGCGGCATAAAGGCAACTTCTCTTCGTGCTTTTGAAAGCGGCTTTGAAATCGACAAATAGATGGTGTGTGTCGATCCTATTCTCGCGGGTCTTTTCCAAGATTTGGCGTATTGTGAATACCTGATCTACCAGGCCTAAAGCCACACTGATAAGGTCCAATCAGCTCGTTGACGGTGGGCTTCAGTATTTCGCACTTCTAGAGGTATATCACCAGAAAATACTGAAAATTCGCTTCAGTTAATATCAATGGATGAGTGGAAGATCTACCTATCTCGGCAGCCAGCTAGAATACGCTCTATCTCAGAAAATTTTTTCCGAATTTTATTGAAAAACACCCTATCGCATAATTTTGCTGAAGAACGGCGCATCTCAGAATTCGGTTCAAGAAAGCCCTATCTCAAACGAAAATACATTTCATTTTCATGTAAAAAAATCAGTACTTTGCAGTACATTTTTATTCAAAGCAAAATTGTGCTCTGGTTTTCAACAATATTTTGGTATATAAATAAATTATAGTTCATAAAAAATAAAAATGTTATTCATTTTAACATTAGTGTACACATCATTATAAACAGGAGCCAATAAACTATTTCATATTTAAATATGACATTTTTGAATGGCCATAATGAGATCATTCCCATTTTCAGTGTTAAAATAGTCAAATAATTCTATACATTTCATTTTAAAATTAATTTTAATTTGAAGTTCGCTTTCAAAATATTTAATTAGAAGTCGGTTTCTCTCTTTGCGCCAGGAAACAAACTGTATACTTAAGATCCTCTCAGTTGCTTCGTTCGAGTGTGGTATTGAAAAAAAACAAAATTAAATATTTTTTTTTAACGGTGAAAAAGTACCAATTTTTAAGGACTCCATTTATATTTCCTCACGGCTTAAATAATTTTTTCAACTACGCAAAAACTTTGAAAGACTAAGAATTGGCTAAACAGATTATCTAACTCTACATGTGTCTTTCATTAAAAACTCCTTTACACTGTCAATAAATTGAGAAAAAAGGGTTGCAAGTTATAGACAAAAGTCATTCGAATATTCAAATTTGTTATTAAACTGAAAGTTATTTTTGAGATAACTAACAACACTCGACAAAAAAAGGTCAGCCTTCTTTATAAATAATTTAAGCTCCATCATATTATCGCAATTGATACGTGGCCTCGGCCACATGCCCATAAAAGGATTGATCTTTTTGCTGTATTAATTTCTTGGGCATTTCAAACATTATCTAAAACATGTCAACTATAATTAAATTATTTTCTTCTTACTTTTTACAGTTCAGTTTAAGGAAGTTCCATTTTATGTAAAGACCTTAAGATAATCCTAAAGTATTTTGTTTGAATTGAAAATTCAGTACAAATAAGTACGAATTTTGAAAAATCAGGACATTAGCGTACTGATTGAAGAAATGAATAAAATCAGTACAAGAGTTGAAAAATCAGTACTGTACTGACAAAATGAGTACGTTCTGCAACCGTAGCTGAAATAGGGCGTTTTTGAACCTAATTCTGAGATAGGGTGTTCTTTAATAAAATTCTAAAATAAGGCGTTCTTTTCTGAGATAGGGCGTTTTCGAACTGGCTGCCGAGATAGGTCGATGATCTTCCACTCAGCCATCGATATGCTCTTTAAAATACATTTATACAAGTTTTATGTACAGTATGTAATAAATAAATAAACTTTTTAAAGTTTCATAAATTGCACTTTATTTACATACAACTGACAAAGGCCTCAAAAATTTTTCACCGACCTTAAAAAAGGGGGAGGTTATCAATTCGTCGAAATATTTTTATCTTTTTTGTGTGTGCTACCGCATAACTTTGGACCACGTAAACCGATAACCGTAAAGTGGATGGACCTACAGTTTTACGCCGACTCCGAACGGCGATTGTATTTTTATGAGAAGCTGTTTTTCATGGCATAAATACACTCGGAGGTTTGCCATTGCCTGCCGAAGGACGACCGCTGTTAAGGAAAAACCTTTTCTCTATATTTTTTTATGCGATGTTACTTTGGCCAGCGCTTGAACCCAGGCCCCGCGGAGTGGAAGCGCGCACTGCTAACCACTATACCACAGCGGCCGTCAGATCCGCTCATTGGATCCTGAAATTAATGGTACTCCTAAATTTATATGTGAGAATTTAAGTGGGTTGTGTTTTTTGCTTGAAAATTACTTTTTTAATAAAAAGTTCTATAAACACAAGATTAAGATTTAAGATTAACGTTAATTTCTTCATGATGCAATGATCGGATCTAAAGCAAATTAGTATGGGACCACCTTTGAGGTAACACATTTCCTTTAAAAAAATAATTATAGAAATCGGTGAACATGGTCCAAGGTTATGCGGTAACATAGATAAATATATATATATACTAGATCGCCCTCACCCGCTTCGCTGAGTGTATGAAATTTCAAATTAATTTGACTTGTCAAATAAGTGGCAACCCTTTTCAAAATATATTCGAGATACAGCTTTTTTAAACCTCGACACCCATTTTTTAATATAATTTTCAAATAAATAGCTCCCTTAGTTGAAGTTGAATTTTGATTATTTTAAAAGGTGGCAGCCCTCATCCATGAGTAGACAATGATTTTATATATCTCCATTCCAAGTTCCAGTAATCTATTGTGGCGCACGCAATCGAACTTGACCAGCAATCTTAAATAGCAAACTAATCCGTCGGAAATGCAACCCTGCACCTACATAGATGTTTGCTGTGGCGGAACACTGTTTTATGACAGCATCTTTTTCCACCTTCTTCTTTCGTTTTTCCTCACGTCGACGAGATCG
>NW_023477094.1:0-2875 GCF_013731165.1 Rhagoletis pomonella
TCGCTTTTCGTTCTACCATTCAAAACAACACCGCCTAGATCATCCACCAGGCTTATCAGTCGTTTTCCTTTCCTATCTAAAACTGATTCTTTAGAGACTCTGCGCTCCACACAGTTTGGCACTTCGTGGAGACGATTACTTTCTATCTATGTTCTAGGCCTATCCGGGCATTCAAGTGACCTATTATACAAAACGAAGAGGGATGTAACTTGGACAGGAATTCCTCGAACTCTCCAAACTCGTCATCCCAACTCGTGCAGTTTGTGTACTGGGGTATAAAATAGAAAAAAGTTCCATTGAATTAAGCAAATAAAATGACAGTGTGGAAAATAGTCTGAAATTTTAACTTGTATGTGTGTTCAGCTGTTCTCCTAAAACCGTACAGACGACCACCACTAGCAGACCAGGTTTATGGGTTTTGATGGCGTCAATCTAGTGAAGGTTATAGTCTTTAAAGTAGGAAACAAATTTAGATCTGGCCTCCATAAGTACATGCGTTTCATATAAAAAAAAAATTTAAATTATTTATGTATGTAAAAAAATTAGGAAAATTAAGCTTACTATTTAAATTAGCAACATTATAAGATATTATGCTACACTTTCTCGTACACTTTGCGTTCGTTAAAAGTTGCTGTACTGCTTAGGGTTTTCTGAGTTGTTAATAGTTTTAATCCATTTTCAGCATTAACGCTACCGGCTTATGCCTCATAATATGATTTTCCACTGCTATCTTTGTTTACTTTTTTGTATACCTGTTTTTCTGAGTTCTTCCAGGACAGAGCTGAAAAATCTATATTATTTAGCTTATCTCCATATGTATTTTCAAAAACTGCTCTAGCAGATACATCTTTCCAGTTAGTACATTTTCCTTATTCCAAGATAGCCATACGTTCACTATATTAATCCTATCGTCTCTTACTTTAACTTTATGACTACGGTCTACTTTCATAAAAGTTGTATTTATGAACCGATTTCGTAAGCATGATGGAAAAAGCACTTGCGAGAACGGACCCGTTAGGTGGTGCTGGAGTCGAGTTATTTATAAAAGCCGTATTTATGAACGTATTTTGTTAATACACATTCGAGGTGTTTATTACTTTCATGATGATTTTTTTTCATCCGAAACATATTCAGACTTATCATGAGTTTCATCTTCCCTGAACCGGTTCACTTTTCGCTTTTGTTTTCAATGTACTTACTATGGGGGGGAATCAAAATTTTCGCGTGATTTTTTTTCGGTCGAAACTCAGGATAAGAAAGATTACATACATAAAATGATAGCCATTTCCGATTTTCGGACTAAACTCAAAAACCACTCAATAAAGCCCAGTCAAATTGTCGGAGGTTATACCTTGCATATATGGTCCTATTATAGGCTACTACAAAATACGCTGGTGGCGCTGGAGTAGAGTTACTTATAAAAGTAGTATTTATTAACAGATTTCGTTCAAATTCGCAGCGTGACTACCTGTATGATGAAAAATTCCTATGCTAAAAATGGACCGCTGGAGTTTAGGTATTTAGAAAATCCGTATTTTTTATAAAATCTGATTGGAATTCATAATTCGTATTCATTTCATGACAAGCAAAGGTTTGCAGAAAAGGGACCCAATGGATGACGCTGCACCCGAAATATATAGAAACCCTCGCGGGGTTTGTTCTGCTTTGGCGCTGTGTTTATCTTAGACGAATTTACCTTCCAGATGGCTAAATCAAGGATGCGTTTAAGTATGCATATAAAGACCATAGGACTGTGTAAGCGTGATCTTGCATCTACCTCCGATTGACGAAGTTGCTCGAGGCGGCCGTTATTACAGCAGTAAGACTCAAAGAAACCAATTCATAAATATTAAGACGAATTGTAAAAGTGGCGAATTGACAAGGAAAGATTCGACCACATCTGTCCAAGAAGGAATGGCTTCATTTGAACGATATTCAAGAGGTTTCACGACTCATGTAGCCAATGTACGGGCAAACTTTTCATCCTGTGGAGCAGCGAGGATTCAGCCCTCCTATAATATAAAGCGCTCACCTGTGTTGTTAGGTTTCCTTATAAGGACTTTTATTGGCTTACGCATCGGATTAGGGTTTGATTTTAGACCCATGGTTTCTTCAGAGAATTTTCTTAGAATTTAATGTAGATTACGTTTTTGCTATACGATTTTTATTTTTTTTTCATCCATACAAATCAACCCGCCCTAATGTTCATACATATATTACTTTTCATATCAATTCAAGTCTATTACATGCGCCCATATATGTAATACTTCTATATTGGCAGTCAGCTACCCAGTAGAAATTTTAAGCATACGACATCGCTTTTGGTGGCATGAATATGCGGTTATGCATACATGCCAGTATAAATGAACCTCCATTTCCATTTAACACGCGTGGTTTCTCAGAGCGTATGCGTACTCTAACCAGGCACTTGTACTATTGCTGCATGCATATAGCTGTATTAATGTTACAAACACGCAAAAGCACTAGTACAACATGCATCCAAAAGTACACAAAATGTATAGTTACAAAAGTACAAATGCTACATTGATGGACCAGTATTGGTGCTGCATTGATGGTACAGCACTGGTGCTGCATTAATACAATAGCTGTAAAAATCTTATATTTTTCCTCGCATAAAAATGAACCTTTTATAACGTACAAATTAAATTTCAATTTTAATTCTTTAATATTTTTGAAGAAAAATAAGTAAACAAACTACACAAATTCAATTCAATGCAAAAAAAAAAAACAAATACAAAGATTAAAAAGAAAAAAGTCCCATAAGAAAATTTCGTTTTTAGTCACAAAAAAATTATTGTGGCAAAATTTTTGCCCTCTATTTTCATTTTTCAGTTAGCGATCGGAAATATGATAA
>NW_023477095.1:0-2874 GCF_013731165.1 Rhagoletis pomonella
AAATTAAAGAAATACTTGCAAAGAAACAACACAAACTCGGGTATTTATCCGAGTTCAGCCAAGTCGGTTAAAAAGTATGGGAGCTGATGCTGATGCGTTGTGTTGTTAAATGAAAAAAACTCCTCTATAGAGAATTGCTGATGAGAAAGTACTCAGGTTTTTTTTTTATATACTTGATTCATAGAGCAAATATTACGCAACACCGACCAGCATTAACATTGATACTAATGTCAGCCTCGAAATCTAACACAGAATCGCCCTTACCAACAAGTGCTACTTTAGACTGAGTAAGCAATTGAGAAGTAAAGTCCTCTCTCGTCGTACGAAAACCACACTCTATAAGTACCTCATCATGACCGTGCTGGTAGTTAAAAAGCGCAGAAGCATGGACACTGACAACATCCGATGAGGCGGCCCTTGAGAGTGTTCGAGAGCTAACTTTCATACTTTTACTGTAAATGGAGTTGGAAGTTGAAAATTTGGTTTCTTGTGGCATACACATGGCACAATAATTACAGGTATTGTCTTCCCAGTGAGTTTTGCTTCACATCGAAATTCGTTCTCCCTTATTTTCATTTTGACGCAGTTCAATGTTGATTCTTTTACTTTTATTTGGCTTTGCTTTTTGTTTTCGCTCAACTTAATTTTTATAATTTTTCAAAACAAAAGCAAAAAACGCTTGAAATGAAGCGATCCATACCAATTTTGATATTATTTACTAAGCCAATGCTTTTTTGGGCTTTTGCAAATTAAATAAGTTGTCTGCAAGAAGGTTTGTTTAAAAAAAATACGTGTACATATTTGGCATATGGGGTATGGAAATATCCGTTTTCCCTAGCAGTAAGCCTTTTAGTGTGAGCAACAATGTTTTTCAAATAAGGCAGATCGGAATATGCGCTCTCTGGGAAGACAATACCTGTCATTATTGTACCATGGGTATATACATATAGTTCGTGTCGAATGACAGGGCTTGGCCTTTAGATGTGCAATAAAGTTTTATTTTTTTGAAACGGGTTGCCATCTGTTACAAATTTTATTAAAATAATTTAATACGTTAAATGAACTAGATATTACAATATGTGTATCAATTTATATGGGTTTGGAAATAATAATAATAACAGATTACACATATGTTAGTGTTTGGCCGAGCTTCTCCTCCGACTTGTGGCGTGTGGAGGGACCTACAGTTTTACGCCGACTTCGAACGGCGATTGTATTTTTATGAGAAGCTGTTTTTCATAGCAGAAATACACTCGGAACTACTTTACTTTTAAACGACACGTAGAAGGGTTCAGATAACTGAAATATATATATCAATATGGGTATCAGACAAAAGAAAAAATTGGATATATCAAGCAAGAAATAAGTGAAGAGTAAAAACATTCCTTAGTTAATTTAAGAGTCCAGTAATTTAAAAGGAATGTATTCAGAATAAATCACTGATTGACAATGTATGTAGGTATCTCTAATAAAACAACGAATACGATGTTGTAAACCTTTGGTTTGACACAATTATTATTTTGGTTTAATTAGATTTGACTTTACAAACAGGTGGCAACCCTCTTCCTAGTATTTGCAAGCTAAAACTTTCTTAAACCTCTTTTAATGTAGTTAAGAAATAAACCCTTTTCATATACATTTCGATTGACACCCATCTCTTAATAAATCATTTCACTCGCTAAAAATTTTAATTTAACTTTTTAACAGATGGCAACTCTTAAAAAAATAGAACGAATCATCATCATCATGAGAAAAACATTACAAGGTAAAATCATTAAGAGGCAGTCTGACGGTTGCCAGCAATATAATTATAAAATTCAAACTCAAGCTCACACACACATTCTCACTTTTAATCTCAAACACCAACAACAATTGTGAACAATTTAATTTTTTTATTTTCAATTTTATATGATTTTAAAATGTTTGCAAACGTCAGAAAAAAATCATGGCCGACGAATTGAGAGAATGATTCTAATGTTTTGATCCATGATACAAAAAAGAAGGTAGTTTCAATAAACAACTTTTGGCGGATAATAAAATTTTTTGAAGTTTCATAAATTGTGAGTATTCTCAACGGCCTTGCCACTTTGATAATATTAAAACAATAAATCGGAGTATTTTCTTTCCCACATTTATACCAATTTAATAATATTTCAAATGAAAAATCATTATCAGTGCCTAGTAATTTATTTACTTACGTGGTTCGCACCTTTTTTTTATTAAAAATATATAAAATGTGTAATGTTAAAGGAAATTTCATTGAAATTGTTATTTTCATTTTATAATATAAATCACGAGAGCATTATGTTGTTGTTTTTTCATTTTCTTATTTTGAATACAATCTTGCGATTTAAAAATCAAATTCTAAAGAACGCTCCTTCCGAATAAATCTTTTTATAATCGCCAATTCCATGTGAATAAATTGTTCTCATAACTTAACATGCAAAAAAAAACAAAAACAAATTGCGGAAAATTATTTTGGTTTTGCTTTATAATTTTTGGGAATATTTGGTCACATGAAATTCGTGATTCGTGATGAAATTCGTGAAAATTTACTTTTAAATTTCTCATCAGATTTTGCAAAAAAATTAACTTCAACAAACTTCGAATTTAAAATTTCCAATGTATGCAAAAAACTTGAATTCGGCTTACGCATACCGCCCTCCGGTAAGCAATTAGCATAAGTATAATTTTGATCACTTTCTTCATCCGTTCTGAAGCCTAGTAATTAATTAATTAATAATTAATTTCAGATTAATCATATTTGACATCTTTGAGAGGACTGATGAAATCTTCTGCTTAAATAAAAATATTACTGCTCGTGGTCAGGTAGCATGAATTTAATGAAATGTCATAATTTTATTAAAAGTCAAA
>NW_023477096.1:0-2874 GCF_013731165.1 Rhagoletis pomonella
ATATGTATTTTAAAAAAGAACATCGTATGCATATATGTGGATAAACCATGGACTGAATGATGAAATCTGCTATCATTCGATGGTTGTTATGCATGATTCAATAATAGAAAGGTTTTGTAATAAAACAGTCTTCTCGCTCCCACACATAAAATCGGCTCCTTTACTTGTGCAGAATGTTGCTTACTCTATAGTTTCTAGTGATATTAGCAGTAAAACCAAAAATTCATCATACTAAATATTCGTTGGCATCGCCTTCGTTTGCGTAATTTTCTAGAACAAGTGTAGAATAACGACCGTTTAGCTATAAAATAACCAAAAATGCCGATTGATAGAACTTTTTACGCTGATTTCAACGGTACCAAATTTATTTGGCGCAGGTAAAAAATAAAGAAAATATAATAGGTTTATTTGTATTTTTTATTATCACTAAATTGTTGAAACCCAAAAGTAGATCATGATAAAATATGTAATATCGAATTAAAGATAATAACTTGTACTTTCTAAATAATATAAATTTCTTTACCATTAATTATGTCGTTTTTTTTACAAAAAGGTTATTTCATGGAAAAATAACATTTGTTCGTTTTTTAGTGGTTTTGGTTTAAAAATACAAAAAGCTATAAATTATGTACATCAGCTGAAGAACAAATTAATTATCTTTATGGTGACGTCATTAGTTTTTTAATCGGTTATATAGTTCATAAGGTATTAATATTTAAAATATCTAAAAGCTGAACTTTAACCTTCTAGAACGTCTTCATTTTTTACTTGCGCCAAATAATTTTGGCATGGTTGAAATGAGCAAAAAAAAAAATATATTGCAAATTCTCATAGAATTAATAATACACATTTTACTTCTACTTTGCGTACTTTTTGTAGTACCATTCTACTACCGTTTTCGCAAAAGACGATCACATTCTTCCCCTTTCTCCTACTTCCAAAATACAAATCTAGATAAAGGAGTGTCAAATTTTAGCTGTCACAAATTACACAACCTTGTATTATTGAATCATGGTTGTTATGCATAATTATTTCACGTTCTGCATATTTACCAATCTTTTAAAGAAAAAAATTATAGATACCAATTGTCTTGAAACATTTTACACTCAGTTTTTAAACAACCAAAACTATAAATTTGTACAATCTGTTCATGTGCATCAAACTGCGTTTCATGCGTGGAGGAGTCCAAGCATAAGCATTCATTCGTAGGACATGGCTTAGCCCGCGTGGCCGCTGTGCATTGATATATACGCGACACGTATGTCAATATCGTTTAAAAGTTCATACACCTCATTATTCCATCATCTAAACTTACTTATTTTTCTTAGTGTATAAAATTTGATTGGAACTGAATTAGAGAATGCACACATAGCAAAGTGTTCATTTATCTGGAAGCTAATTCAGTATTGAATTCTGTTTACTTCAGTATTCTCAGTTTTTTATTCAGGTATTTACCACCTTGCTGTGTGAAATTAATTTTTTTTTTTTTTGAATGACTGTAGATCAAGGTACATTGAACAGGTAGTATCAGTAGAGCAGCTGATTTGATTTATTTTCAAATTATTTGGTCTCGAAAATGTCAAATATTTTTAATTTTTTCTCACAAAAATTCTGAATTGTTAAAATCCATTTGCATGTGAAACCTTTTTCCATACAAAGCAAGCGATTGAATAGCAGCTTTTGGAACGTTCGCCCAACTCAGCAGCACGACTGCTGATTACTGGGCCTTGCAAAGGATGGATCAATGCTTCGAGAAGCAAACAAATTTACTAGGAAAGAAAGTTGCATCAATTTTTATTTTTTCCAATTTCAATTTTTTATTTTTTATAATTTTTTTGTATTTCACATGGCACGCTTTGATTTAGAAGAAAAAATTCAGAACAGTTTCTGACACTTTCGATACCAGAAGCAACAACAAAATACACGCAAATGTTGTTTTTGCTCTACTGATACTACCTGTTTAATGTGCCTTGCTGTAGATTGAAAAAATATAAGCCACACTACTTGAGAAAAGGAAAAAGAATAAAATCCTACTTGAAAACATGATACAAAAAAGAAGGTAGTTTCAATAAACAACTTTTGACGGATAATACAATTTTTTGAAGTTTCATAAATTGTGAGTATACTCAACGGCCTTGCCACTTTGATAATATTAAAACAATAAATGGGAGTATTTTCTTATATTTAAAATGTAAACTATTAAAGGAGACTTCATCGTAATTGCTCTTTTCATTTTGTAATAAAAAACCACGCGCGCATTATTCTGTTATTTTTTTTGTTTTCTTATTTTGAATGCAAGCTTGCGATTTAAAAATCGAATTCTAAAAAATTTTCTTCCCAAATGAAAACTTTTTATATTTAGGTTCAAATTTACTCTTAAATTTCTCATAAGATTTTGCAAAAAACTAGGCTTTGTGATTAGCGCATCTTCATTAAATTTCACAAATTTTTAATTTATGCAAAACACCTAAAGTCGGCTTGAACAGACCGCCCTCCGATAAACAACTAACAGATCGTCGCTTAAAGTACAAAACCCTGTATCAACAAAATGCACAACTGCGTATGTGAGGTTGCATAAATTATTTTGTAGAGAGTAAAAACACTCATATTTCAAAATGGTTCTCTTTTTTACAAAGAAATCGCATTTCAGGACGAATGGATAAGGCTTGAGCCAAGAGCTTGTGTAAGCAAATCCAATTTTTGGCAAAAAATGTCAGTTACGCGGTTTTGCAGAACGCGATACGCGGTTTTGTATTAAGCGACGATATGTAAGTATGTATACACTCTCTTCATACTTTCTGAAACCTAGTTGTCAACCCAATTTTCGAAATCATGTAGCCGGCATAATTTTCTAGTTCATCATATTCCACATCT
>NW_023477097.1:0-2874 GCF_013731165.1 Rhagoletis pomonella
GTGGTCTAAATGCGACCTATCGTTTATGTGCACTACGTGTTTGCAGCGCGTTTAAAATGGTTTCAGACGACGCGACATTCGTGATATCCGGTCTGCTTCCAATTGACATCTTGGCCAAAGAATCGGTCATGTTGTTTTCAAGCCAAAGAGACGAGCTCCAGGGAACCCATGCACGGCAAAACAGCATGTTAGAATGGCAGCGCAAATGGAACAGCTCAACTAAGGGGCGATGGACCCATCGCTGTATTCCGGATATTGAACGATGGACAAAGAGGTCTCATGGAGAAGTAGAGTTCCATCTAACTCAATTTTTAAGCGGTCATGGCTGTTTCAAGGCGTACCTTTACAAATACAAACACGATAGTGATCCGTACTGTGACTTCTGCGGAAAAGGCACCATCGAAGATCCGGAGCACATACTTCTACTGGGAGGTAGAGAGGAATGGAGTTTAGCCAGCAGTGAAATAGCGTCAATTATGAAATATTTGAGATGAGGTATGTAATGCAAAAGCGCGGATTGGAACCCAGGTACCAACCGCCAAGGCAATGCGGCTCTGAAATTCGCGAACCCGAAGAGCATGAGCGGATCGGAACCTAGCGCGTTCCAACCCCCAAGCAGGCGGCTTAGAAACTATGCTTTCAAACCGTCTCCCCAACAACCGCCAAGGTAATGCGGCCTTGAAACCTATTCGTCCAAATCGTAGGGGCGGATTGGAACCTAGGTCGTTTCAATCGGCAAGGTTATGCGGCTTAGAAACTGGCGCTCTCAGACCGCCCCCCTAACAACGAAGTTCATTTACCAACGCGTAGGCGCGGATTGGAACCTAGGCCGTTCCAACCGCCAAGGCAGTTCACATAAACGTACATGGGTTTGAGACTCGAAACTTCTGAATGTCTGTTCAACGAAACTACCAGCGACGGGGCTGCTCTAAATCTGGCCCGACCGCTACAAGAAAATCATCTTAACGGGTGTCCTCACTATTCCAAATAGTTAATATATAAGTACCGTGTTTGTATATGGTTTTAACTGCAGGTAAAGATACTTAAATAAATACACAGTAGAAAAAGAAAAGATTTTCACTATCATTAAGACGTGGCAGAACCTATTAGGTACAGCCCAGGACTGAGTATATTTGACTGCAACGTACGTGCGAGCTTAGTGCTCAAACCGCCTCCCGACGGAATACTTGACGGTGGTACCGGGTGGATCGGTACTTGGACAGTAGGAGGTTTAGTTCGGGTTAAAGTTCCACACTGACGGGTACAGGCTTTCGCTGCTTCCTCCTCGTAAAAAAAAAAAATTCATGTTTGTACATATGTATGTATATAACTCTAAAAAATATTTCATTACATAATCTATGCTTATGTATGTAATAAATTTCATTTGTTGTTTTAAATGCTGCCCTAATATAATATTCACGTATTTATATGCATATGTACATACAATTATTAACATACTTTCGTACATAATCTATTGACATACATTCCCACATTTTTATGCACAAAAATGCATGTGTTGTATAGTACACTCGGAGCACTCGTTCGTCGCTCACTCGCTACTCGCCTCGCACTGCGAGCGAGGCAACACACAACCAGTGTGACCGCGGGCTTGTGAAAAATTGTAGCAGAAAATAGACTTAAAATGTATCAATATGTATCACTTTTTTATTTTAAGTATCAAAATATCAATATGGAATAAAACCAATAATTTTTATGAAAAGCCATTTTTCAAAACAATTTAACATTTATTGATTGCGAAAAAGGTACACGTATCAGTTGTACTTGATATACATACTAACGATATTACATAGTCTTATTTTTAGTTTGAATACTTTGTGTATTTAAAAAATAAATAATACATTTTTATTGGTGCGGCAATAGCTCGCGCTTGGTTCACATCGTCATCGAAACAAGATATGAAAAATAATTGCTCTCCACTGGGAGAGTAAACGATCAACAGCTTGCTTCAGCGATAACCAGCGAACGTTTGACATGAAAAATTTTATGATTTTTAACACCAACGTAGTTTTGAAACTCGGCAAATTCATCCACCCTTTTAGCACTATGTGCGACGAAGTTGTAAACAACTCTGACAAGTTTTTAGATTTCTACGAAAATTTTTCCACACGATTTGAAAAGTATCAAAATTTAAAAAGAAGTATCTCTCAAATATTCATCGAAAAAATGTATCACTTTTGATCCACTTGGATCAAAACGGTCACACTGCACACAACAACCTCGCTCGTTTAATAGGAACGCGAGCAAACAAGCAGCGCTCGTTCGTTTGCCGAGCAAGCCAAACTTCTCGTGCCTCGCCTCATTGCTGCTACGAGTACGAGCTGCGAGCGCTTCGTTGCCTGCTAGGCATTGAGTAGGAGTTTGCCCACTCGCTCGCTCGAACTCCGAGTTTTTCCCCACCCTGTGTGCATTCTCTCAAAAATAGCTCTTCACCGCGAGTGGTGAATGAGAGAGCCTTTTTCTAAGACTTTTGCGCTAGAATAACAAAAGTCTTTCGAACTATCTTGCCATCTGTCTTTCACTTGTTTTACGAAAGACTTTTACTGTCATAGCCGGAATTGCTCAGTAAGAGTCTTTCTTCGCTGAAGTATTTTTATGCGCCTTTTTTCGTGGCCAACTTTTGAGCTCGCGCCTTTGTTCGTTGCTAGCGACGAAATATTTCGCTGCACTAATTTTCCAAGTTAATTTAAATTAAAAAAAATCACAATGTAATTTCCAATAATAGTACCTGCGTATGTGGAAATGTCAATATCCGTGGTATCTTTTCTTTACAGCTACAGGTATAAATAGTTGTAAACGATAGGGCTGTTCAGAGTCTTGCGCATATCGTTAGTATATGGGTGTTTCCATCGGAAG
>NW_023477098.1:0-2874 GCF_013731165.1 Rhagoletis pomonella
GTGTCGGGGGCAGCGCTCATATGTACGTTCCAAGCGCTCATAGAAGAGATCCTTGGACGCCTCATCCTTCTCTTCCGTCGGGGCATGGGCGCAGATGAGCGAGATGTTGAAGAATCTAGCTTTGATGCGGATTGTGGCTAGACGTTCGTCCACCGGGGTGGACCGCCAGTACTCGGCGACGGAGTCTCTCTCCTACCACGAATCCAACACCGAATTTGCGCTCCTTTACGTGGCAACTGTAGTAGACGTCGCAAGGCTTCACGCTTACTTTACCTTGCCCCGTCCATCGCATTTCTTGGATGGCGGTGATGTCAGCCTTTGTCTTCCCGAGGACATCAACCAGCCGGGCAGAGGCACCTTCCCTATTAAGGGTCCGGATATTCCAGGTGCATACCCTTAAATCATACTCCTTTATACGTTTGCCGTGGTCGTCATCAGAAAAAGGGGGTCTCATCCGAGGCTGTTTGCTTCTTTTCATTGGGCGGGGTTTTAACGTGGCGGGACCCAAACCCAGCGCACGCGAAGTTTTACGCCTTCTCACTTTAGCTCGCTCTCAAACGGGTGTTTGGTTGCTACCCAGAGGATACGTGGATATAAATATCCGGACGTTGTAAGCTGCGATTTGAACCGTACGCACAAGAATCGCTTCTGGCCACTCCCAGGTGAATGGCAGTCAAAAGTTTTCCACTTCTGCGCACGGAACCATCCTCTTAATATCTATATACCTTAGTATTATTGTGTCAGAAGTTTGCGAAAAGGAATTTCTGAAGTGTACATTGGATTATTTTTGGTAAGTCTGGTGGCTGAAAGCTTTTTGTAAAGTAGCTGTGAATTTGAGAGTAAAATGGCGGACATTCGGCGCCGCCGGAGTCGGCTATTAAGGCGGGTGATGCGCGTTTGCATATGCCCACCATGACTGGCAAGATAGGTAAAGTGAAAAAAAAAAGAGAAGTTGAAAACTGCAAAAAATAAGGTTAGGAAATTGAAGGATGGAGCAAATGCTCTATTAGAGGATTATGAGGACGGTGAGGAGTATATGGATGAGGTATCTGTAAATCCAACTATCCCTTTGAGTGGAATGGTGTTAAAGAGAGGTACTTATCAAGTGTTCAAAGCGGCGGCTGGCTCTAGCTATATTGGCCCAAACAATATTAGTGTGGAACAGAACATGACGGACGAAACCAACATTTTAACACAAGTGTTCGATCAAGGCAGCAACGTAAACATACATACAGACACTATTTTCACTACACATCGAATAATCTTTTAACGACACTGTACCTGTGTTGTTCACCACCACCCCACTGCCGCTAGTCTGCTGACCATAGTTGTCAGTATGTATGTTTACGTTGCTGCCTTGATCGAACACAAGTGTTCGATCAAGGCAGCAACGTAAACATACATACTGACAACTATGGTCAGCAGACTAGCGGCAGTGGGGTGGTGGTGAACAACACAGGTACAGTGTCGTTAAAAGATTATTCGATGTGTAGTGAAAATAGTGTCTGTATGTCAAGTGCAGACAAAGAGATGGAACGATCTTCGGTTTCGAACTGTATTTCTACAAGTGGGGATTCGGTGCAAATAGACACTGGTAGGGTAGGTCTAGTACAGGGAGAGGGTGCCTCAAGTCCCGGTACTAAAAAGCATATTCTGAATTTTAGTGTAGAACGGTTGTCAAACGCCAGGCCTGTGCAAGGTGTGGGTGTGCAAGCGTACAGTAACGCGTACTCTGGCAATGAGTCCATAAATAGCCAAAATATGAACAGCAAACGTGAGATAGTTTTTATCCGCCAAATTATAAGGGGGATGCAGTTGTGTTAATGGACACTTCTCGCAGCAGCAGCTTGGATAATAAGAAAATAAAAAATGGGCTTTTCTTATTCGACAAAATCAGGAAGTTAAATGTTGGTGGTTTAATAAATATACTGGCTCTGGGTAGATCTCTTTACAAAGTTTTTTTTTTGAAACTATAAAGGATGTAAACGAGAGCATTCTTAACAAAAACTTAAATGAGTTGGATATTAGGGTTTTCATACCAAGAAGTTTCATGGAAACTTACGGCGTTATTCGCAATGTTCCATTACACAATAACGGCAACTTTATACCAACTTTTTCCATTAAAATAGGGTTTGAAGGAAATTCAATCCCAGAATCAATCAAAGTTTTTTTGCGTAAATTTTAGAGTTAACTTCTACTTTCCCAGGGCAAAACAATGTTATAAATGTGGGCGGTTGGGCCATACGAAGTTTTCATGCAGAGCAAAAAAATAGGTGCATACTGTGTGGTAAGGAGGATATGTGCGGTGATGTCTGTAAAGGCCTGTATGCAGCTCTCAAGAAAAGCATAAACTCCTTATAAAATGACGTACAAGAAATGGGTAAGAAATTTTCTTGAGTCAAATTTCCTTAAGGCAGTACGCAGTTCTTAAGAAATTTACTACGCTTTCTACTACTAAAGCTTAAAGTTTTCTAAAGTTTTTTGTGAAAAAAGAGCACAAGGCAACCCAGGTTTGCAACAGAAATATATGCCCGTTCCATTAGGAGCGTTCCTTATCTCCCAGAAATAGTCAGAAAAAGTCCGAAGTAGTCAGATTTAGTCCAAAAAGCGTTCCTTAACTCGGAAATGACAGCAAAAATGAGAGAGCAGCAGTCAGTGAGAGTGACTCTCATCAGTCCGAAGTAGTCAGATTTAGTCAGAAGAATTTTTTTCTGGCAAAATCCTGAAAAGTGTCAAACTCAACTGAATTTAAATTAACGGAAATTAAGGAATACGCTAAAAGTGAGAATAATCTAAAAAGTAAAAGAAATGAATTGAAATTGGAAGAAGGCAAAAAATAATTGATATAGCAAGTGTTTATTGTGCTTGTGCTTG
>NW_023477099.1:0-2874 GCF_013731165.1 Rhagoletis pomonella
GAAAATTTTTAATTAAAAATCGCGCGATTTTTTATTAAAAATTTTCGCCTGCGGTGCTTTATATTCTAAAAATCGATACTTTCATAAATAATGAAAATTTTTAATTAAAAATCGCGCGATTTTTTATTAAAAATTTGCGCCTGCGGCGCTTTATATTCTAAAAATCGATACTTCGATGAATAATGAACATTTTTAGTAAAACATCGCTTTTTATTATAAAATCGATACTTCGATAAATTATGCTACTTTTTAATCAAAAATCGTCCAATAAATAATTAAATTTTTTTATTAAATATCGCGCGATCATTATCTGCATTTTTTTATTGCTTCCGTTTTGTATTTTTGAGGCATTTTTTCATATGTATGGCAGCACCGACATTTCACTTCAATTGGTGTACAAAGCAAAAGGTGAGGTTAAATTCGGTATTTTTTGCAACTTTAAATGCGAATTACTTTAAAACTATAAGCCTCCGGAGGGTGGGGTCTTCAGATTTAGAATCTGAAAAAGCTCCTCTATACTCCCTAATATTTTTTTTTCAAAGCCTGGATCCGTTTTGGAAAATTTTCCCCAATCCTAGGGGCTGGCGGCATTAAAAATGTGACCTTATTTTTTTACATACATTTTTGGACCCCTTTAATGCATATACATATTTACTTATATTTAGGATCTATAATTTAAAGCCTATACAAAGTATAAAGTATAGGCCATTTATATGGACACCAACTGCAGTGAAAAACAAGTAAGAAAGTCTAAGTTCGGGCGGAGCCGAACATTAAATACCCGGCGCAAGTATTAAATATATGTTTTCCACCTTTCCGAAAGCTACCGCTACATGATACATTTTAAGTAAATTAGCGTCCTTAAATTTCGAAATATTGAAATTTCAAGCATTTCTGAAATTTACCGTTATATGAAAAGCGGCCGTAATTTTAGTCCGATTTCAACAATTTTCAACGGTTTGCTTTTATGTGGCAAGCACAATAACCATACCGAGCTTGGTACAAATTGCTAGATCGGTTAGCGAGATATGTGATCACAAGTGGGCGGTGCTACGCCCATTTTCCAAAATTTTGTCATAAACGTATTTCTTGGTAAAGAATTGTTGCAACCATCAATTTTGAATAAATTAGCTTCAATATTTACTGATTTATCGAAGATTTTGTATTTCTCGAAATTACCGTTATATGGGATGTGGGCGTGGTTATTGTCCGATTTTAGAAATTTTCAGCCATTTGGTATGCTGTACCAGGACCAACAAATGTGCCAAGTTGGGAAGAAATTGGTGTAGCGGTTACCAAGATATACACATGTAACCATAAGTGGGCGTGGCTACGCCCATTTGCCAAAATTTTCTAATATTCTTATTTTTCGTCTAAAACTCATTGCAAATATCAATTTTGAGTGAATTATCTACAGTAGTTACTAAAATATCGCAGTTTTCGTTTTTCTGAAAATTACCGTTATATGGGAGGTAGGCGTGGTTATTGTCCGCTTTTTAAAATTTTCAGCCATTTAGGATGCTGTACCAAGGCCAACAACTGTGCCAAGTTTGGAAGAAATTGGTGTAGCGGTTACCAAGATATACACATGTAACCATAAGTGAGCGTGGCTACGCCCATTTTCCAAAAATGTATAAAATTCATGTTTTCCGTCTGAAACTCATTGTAAGTATCAATTTTGAGTGAATTATCTTCAGTAGTTACTAAAATATCGCAGTTTTCGTATTTCTTAAAATTACCGTTATATGGGAGGTAGGCGTGGTTATTATCCGATTTCGCCCATTTTCAATACCATCCGTCCTACGCCCAAAAGAAGTTCACGTACCAAGTTTCGTTAAGATATCTCAATTTTTACTCGAGTTATCGTGTGCACAGACGGACGGACGGACGGACGGACGGACGGACGGACAGACAGTCACCGCTTAATCGATTTCTCTTTTCATTCTGATCATTTATGTATACATTTGTCTATATCTATCTCGATTCGTTTTGCCTGTTACAAACAACCGTTATGTGAACAAAGTTATAATACCCTTGTGCACAAGTGCGCTCGGGTATAAAAATAAAGAATTTTACCTAGCGGGAAAAACTAACGGCTGCACCTGCTGGCGAATGCATTGCAGAGCAGAGTCGCTGCTACATATGTAGGTACATATATACATATGTATATATGCATGTACATATGGATGCATGTATGTATATATGTTTGCAATTACGCATGAATAGGTACATATGTGCATAGATACCTACATATTTACATACATATGCACATATATAATCCACACCAGATTACGTGCGAGGGAGAGATTGAAATTCGGCTGAAAGTAAGAAACTTGGAATGCGGCTGGAAGTACACTGCTCGGCCGCTTATTACTCCCCACCCCGTAATTCACTAGCATGTCTGCGCTGTGTATTACCATCTCATTTTATGTCTAACTGAGCGAGCTTAACTGCTTGGCGAGTAATAAATCCGTCAGCTGTACGAACAATAGCACTTGCGGACTTGTCCATCTTTAGCGCGGTGTATATCTACGACTATACCCTTTGGCCATGAGCAGCGTTTGTTGTTCTCATCTACAATGATGACAATGTCGTTCACGGCGATAGGTTCAATGGGCGGCTGGAAACACTTCGCGCGTCTTATTAAAGTAGGTAGACATTCGCGCAACCACCTCTTCCAAATAACGTCGGCTATCTTACCAGCTATGCGAGAATCCTTTGCCACTCCGGCGCCGGTTTGGCGTTGCTCCCTCGCTCGCGTAACCCACTGGAGCTGACAACTAAAAAGTGGTTGGGAGTTAGCGCCTCCGCATCGCCCGACTCCAAGGGAACGTATGTAAGTGGTCATAAGTTTGGGGTAAGCTCGACGTCGGC
>NW_023477100.1:0-2873 GCF_013731165.1 Rhagoletis pomonella
AAATATGGGTTTTTTAAGTTTTACCTTATAAAAACTCCCAATAAGCTAAGTCTAACAATATATTGTTATACATCATCCCTAAGGCCCCTGTTTGAAAACATGTTTGGTTTTTAAAATCGGATGAAAAATAGTCAAGCTGTTAATACACTGAGGGAAACAATGCATAGTAAAAATTAATAATTTATATTTGATTAACGTTTAAAAATGTTCGAATTTAAAAATAATATTTTCATACAAAATTTATTACGCACGTATTTGACTGTTCACATCTGAGTATACAGAAGTAACCTGCCAAACTTGAGGAGAGGGCAGGAGGGGTGGTGAGCTCCCTGATAAGCAAAAACTTTTCAGGTAAAAGTGTCACCGTTTTTGAAATATCATAATTTTTTTGAATTAAAGAAAAACCGTGCCTTTTCATGTATTTTCTTTAACCGCATCTACAAACCAGGCTATACTTAGTAAATTTTTTATGAAAAATACTTCCAGATAGTTGCTTCTCCACACTCAAATGCAATGTAGTTAAAATATATTAAGGAACCATTATAAAATTAGGACTATATTGCGATTTTTAACTTTTTGATATTTTCTTCCCCAACTTTGACTATCTCTGGTGAAAAAAAATGTACGGAGCTATAACTTTACATTACATAAAAAAATTTCCCATTTAATAGATATTATTTATTTTATTTTATTTATTTATTTAATTCCTACAGCTTAATTAAGCCTAGCTTAAATTTATATGCATATACATATTTATGTTTATTTTGGATCTATAATTTAAAGCCTAGACAAATTATAAAGTATAGGCCATTTATATGGACACCAACTGCAGTGAAAAACAATGAGGCATACTTCCAAAACAAACCATTACAATGATTGCACTATTTGGCTGCGGTTGAGCCACCGCGTGTGCATGCAAAGTGCGAAACAAGCATCTAAACAGCGATTCACAGATTTGATCTAGTGATGCGTTTTGTGATGAGCCTCGGCTGCTTTTCGGATGTGTGCGGAAGGGTATATTTGGCGTAATGCAACAGTATACTTGGTGCGTACGCATTGCGATTGAAAGTCTGGAAGATTGCCCATGCATCACTAAATATGAAGGATCCTACAATAATTATACAATTTTTGTTTAAATTCATTCATATTGCTTGATTTAACATCTTTTGGTAAATCATTAAAGCATCTTAATCCTTTATAATACAAGTTACATTTATCTGCTTTGGTTTTATAAGTAGGTAGATTGAAATCATTTTTATTTCGAGTATTTTTGGAGTGTACATTATTGACATACTTTATGTTACTTTTTAAGTAATCAGGCAAGTTGCCATCTATAATGTTCCTAATAAATTTCATTGTGTAGTAAAAAGGTTGTTGTTTAACACTCAGCCAATTTAATTCGGCCAACATGTCTCTGATGGGTGTGTCATAACGTTTTCTAAGGATGAATCGCATGGCTCTGTTCTGTTGCTTTTGCAATTTATAAATTTGACTATCTGTCATTATGCAAAAAATAGTTGGACAATAAATAAAATGAGGTTAGATTTCAGAAAGGTGCCACTCTTACTATTTCGAATAGAAAAAAAAGTTATAGCCGCTTTTGTGGGTAAAGGACTGAGACACGCTAGAATGTATTTAACACATTTAAATTTAAGTCGGTCTTGTTACCGACCAATGACATGCTAAATAGTACAAAGGTACATTATTACTAGCTCCTGACATTATTTTATGTTACCTACCGGAAATAATGAAAGTGGATTTTGTGAAATTGGACCCTTCGAACATTGTGTTATTAATACTATGACAGAGAACACGCAGTGTACGTCGCATGAATATGCGGATATTCACCTAATTTACGGTGAAGCTTGCTATAATTCCAGAGCTGCTCAAAGACTCTATGCAGAGCGATACCCCAATCATCGGCATCCGGGTCGTGAAGTATTCGCCCGGACCCAAGAGAAATATATGAAGGTAAGTGATTTCTACACCTTTCTTGTTTGAAGCCATTCATCTTTTAACTATCATTTTTAACTTTTTTAAGGTCGCATACCTGGATGGCGTGGCGGCGGAACAGGACGTCCTGCAACGGTAGCTGTTAAAGTTGTGTTAGAGGAAGTGGAAATAGGTCCATCGACTTCAGCGAGAAGGATGGAAAGACGGACTGGAATACCAAAAACTACAGTTCACAAAGCTTTAAAAGACCATCCCTACCACATTCAACATGTTCAGGCTCTACAAGAAAGAGATTACCTGTCGAGGGTTAGATTTTGCAGTTTTTAATAAAATAATTTGGAGCGGTGAATCACCATGCAAACGTGATGGTTATTTTAATTTACATAACCTTCACAGTTGGCAGATAGACACACAAAATGAGGACCGGCTCTCTTTTAGAAGATGTACCCTTAAACCTGCGGCGAAGACTACCCTTTGGGGAAAATCTCTAGTTCTGAACTGGTGCGCTTCTAGTACATTTAGACCCAGTACTGGTTCGCGATAAATCTCTTTTGCATGCAAGCAACTGGAGAATTTAACATGGCGATGTCCTAGGAAGTGTCAATTGTCCCCCGCTGCATCCGTTTTTCGATAGTTTCGAACTAGTCCTAAATTCTATAGTTCCGAACCAGTTCTGAAATCGACAGACGAAAGAAAAAAGTATCATGATTTTTCATTCTGTTTGGTTCTTCCGTGTGTGCGATTTTAAGTTATTTTGGAAGAAATGTGTTTTCAATTTGAAATTAAATTTGTTTGAATGATTGTAAGAAATGTATGTTTACATAACTTTAGCTGTAGCAGAGTTGCTCGCTGTTATTTCTTAGATTCCAGACTATCCCAAGATGTTGAAATGTTAACACAAATTTTAGTTTTGTATTACC
>NW_023477101.1:0-1154 GCF_013731165.1 Rhagoletis pomonella
ATTAGACCACTAGGTGTTTGCAGAAGAGGGTATGGAGGAGGTAAAAAGCGGTGATGTAAAATTTGAAGTAGGGAGCTCCGCATTTGTCCACAGCAATCGATATTAGTGCATTTAACTATTTGAAGCATATACTGACTTTCTCGAACGTGTGTGCTGTACCACTTAGTACATGGTAATACCGGAACAAAATTTTCAGCTCTAGCATCTGCTTCAATGTACTCTGCAAATACTTCGTAGCTGTCGATGACCATACCACTCCATATTTCAGCTAACACCTCACTAGCTTTACGAAAATTTATCTTCTCTAATGTTGGATCAACAGTTTTCCCATTTCCATCTAGATGGTTGCCGAAAGAATCGTGAGGTAGTATTACCCCCGCCAATTCCCGACTTAATGGAGCCATTCTGCGTTCAACCCTATTAAAGGCGCTTCTACCAGGTGCGTTTGTGAATATAAAAATAGCGTCGAGGTCATGTTTTTGAAAGTGATGAATTGCCTGTGCAACCACCTTGGGGTATCTAGGATTTTCATCCGGGCCTCCGTCAGAAGACACAAAAATAACCGGCTTAACACGTCCACAATTATCTTTTATGACATTTCGGAATTGAGTTAATGTGATAAGTTTTTCAAAATCAAATGCATGTGTGGATGCGGTCGATGACGAGTGCTTTCCACTTCTGATGGCAATATAAGATGGTCCAGAGTAGGTTACTGCTTCCGGACGTCCTATTTCACCATTTTGTATTACACATGCAGCATAAACGCTAGGTATCAACTTGTGTCTGGCGGCTATCATCCAATCGTGATCAGGAAGCGAAACGCGGTACTCCATATGCATTAAGACAGGTGCCTGCTTGTTAGCAGCTGCTAAACCTATTGGTACACGAGCTTTATCATCTTGCGATAGAAAGCATGCTTGCAGCGGGCCTAGAATACTTGCCAGCGTTTCCAACGATCTAATTGTAGCGACACAGAAGTGCTGGTCCAAATGGCTTTTGTGATGATCAGCCTCTGGCCGACTCAATTTAACAGGTACGGTAACAACGTGCTTTTTTCCTTCCGACAATTTTTTGGCATTAATCGCAAATATGTCGCGCTTCTAGATATTTGGTAACCGAGATGTAACAATTTTTCATGAAGGTCGCTTAAGGTT
>NW_023477101.1:1164-2873 GCF_013731165.1 Rhagoletis pomonella
AAAAAAAAAATTATATATTCGCGAAACCATGGGCCAAACAACGTAAAACTTCGTTTTTTAGTTTTTCTCTCTGACGTCAGATTTTTTTTTTAATGACTTTGAAATTTGAGAAATATAATTACTTCAAAAAATTATTAAAAAAAATCAGGGCAATGTAGAAAAAACTCATGGCTATCAAATTAAAGTTAATATTCTGAAGAATTAAGGCCGATCAAATTTTTTTGGGGTATAAGGACGATTAGGTTTTGAACATATCCTTTTCACATTTTATCATTGAATATCCCTGAAATTTTACAGTAATTATTTTCGAAAAAAATTATATGTTAAATAAGTGCGTAATGCGTTTTTTAAAAAATTCATATGAAGCATTTTACAGCTACAGCTTCAATTTTAATGAATTCAGGTACAGAATCGTTTGTAGTTGATTGTAGTTTTAAATTTTTTTTTTAGTTGAAAAATAAGTGCGTAATGCGTTTTTTTAAAAATTCATATGAAGCTTTTTACAGCTACCGCCTAAATTTTAATGAATTCTGGTCCAGAATCGTTTTAGTTGATTGTAGTTTAAACATTTTTTTTTTTGATTGAAAAATAAGTGCGTAATGCGTTTTGTTAAAAAACTCATATGAAGCTTTTTACAACTACCGCCTAAATTTTAATGAATTCAGGTCCAGAATAGTTTGTAGTTCATTGTAGTTTAAATTTTTTTTTAGTTGAAAAATAAGTGCGTAATGCTTTTTTTTTTAAATTCATATGGCCCAAAACGCGGACTGTTACATTACATTTTGGCTCACACTGATTTTTAAATACCGCTGAAACTCGCGAGAATACAATTTTCGGATAATTTTTCTTTTTGCATCTGAAAGCATAAGTATGTGGCATTATTTAATTCATACAAAACATATATTGTAACTCCTGTGGTTTAGGAGTTATGAATGTTTCAGCAGTGGACTGTTGCATTACAATTTTTGGAAGTACTTTTTAAAGTTGCTTTATATTATTGAAAAAGTCTGCTCTCCTAATATTATTGTTTTAAAAGTTGGTACACAGTTTCCTAGCTTCAAGATGGAATTCAAGAACTACGTATTGATTGAACCGATAAAATTAATTTTGAGGTCAATATTTGCAAAAAATATTCGGACTGGTACGTTACAGAAAAATACTGTTACGTTAGCTGTGCGATATACATACGTTTAGCGATAAGATTATAATTAGGTATTTAAGTCGCTTTTAGTGTGTTTTATGCAATAAGTAGCATGATCTCAGTAGTCTTGTGATGTGACAAGTAATTCAAAGAAATTAAGAACATGATAATTATGAATACAGATTGCAAAGTTTCTGATGCTTTGCTGCCGTAGGTCGTTTCCGAAGTAATTTTCTGCGTAGAACTCGAACTCGATCTTAGAATTGCGCCAAGTTGTTGAGTTTTTCGCGTTTAATTTCACGAAAAACGGCTTTAATGGCTTATTTTGTTTGCTCTATGCTATTTAGTTCTATTCTTACCCTTCAAATGTTAGATTCCAGGACTCGGCATTTTGTAGAATAATAGTAGTACTAGAAAAATAGCCGAAATAATTCCAATAGATTTTTTATTATTTAATCGGAAAATCTTATTCTTTCCGCCTCTTATTTTACTTCTCTTGACTTCGTTCCTTTTTGAAATAATATCAAGAATGATAGAATACAAGATTGCGCCGATCAGAGAGGATTTT
>NW_023477102.1:0-2873 GCF_013731165.1 Rhagoletis pomonella
TTTTTTCACAAAAGCTGCAATTAAATTTTCTTAATTATTCAACTGTGCCGATCGCCAGACCTTCCCTTTCCGCTACAATCATCTTTTACTTATCTAAATATATGTATGTATGTACATATGCAATTATTACCCCTTCATTGTCCATTCATTGTCACTTATCACGACACAGCATTAAAAACGTGACCACATGAAATCAATCATACATATGTACATACTCATGTACATAAATTACAACATCTACCATCTGCGGCTACCTACTTATATGTACGTATACATACATTGGTTTCTTTTTGTATTCCGTTGATTTTTCGCGTGTTCAAAAGCTACTAGCATCTGCTTTTTGCACATTTATTTCAGTTTAATCGCCAGTTGAGTCTGTGCCACGCAAGCGTAGATATAAAAAAGCGAAGGATATTTGTAAGGATTCTTTCCACTTTAACGATCACCTCCCTTTTTCTTATTTTTTGTGTTTTGTGTTTTGATACACCTTTCACCTGCAGACAGCTGCTGCGGTTTTACGTATCTTTTCATTTCTTTAACTTTCCGCAGCTTATTAGTAAATTCTTTGGAAAAAACAACACACAGCTGCTTTCACAATTTCTTTCCACCACAATCTTATAAGCATACGCATCTGAATGCTCATATGTGTACATATGTACATTAGGATGGTCCAAAAATGCATAAGGTAAAAGTAAAGACTTTTTTTGCTCTTACCCTCTAGAATTGTTCTTTAGCGAAAAAATGTGCCGCTATTTTAAATTTTAAATAAGAAAAATTTTGAGGTCGCTCAAAACGCTTAAAATTTTTCATGTATTTTATACGAAAAAAAAAAAACAAGTTTTCGTAGAAATGATATAGAATTCTTGAAAATCAATATTTTTCGATCGGAGGACTCTGTTTCTCTTTTGGAGATTCCCAATAATAAATAATAACCAACTGTTTATTTAACCATTACCAGTCCCCAGAAAGTGCAATGGGAAACCAATAAAAAATCTTGGGTATTTTTACTGGCAGTGTCCTGAAGATAACCAGAGTTTTCCGATCGAAAAATTTTCCGAAATAAATATTTTTTGATTGCAAACTAAATATTTTTTAATTTCAAAATAAAAAATAGGCGTCTATTTTTCGATGTAGAAAATTCTGACTTTATTTTTTTTTATACCACCCTACATACTTTGGAACGTCAATAAGTAATTGAGATGAATAAAAGCCTTTTTGGCTTAGTTGAAAGAGACAGCTGCAGAATTAAACACAACTGACCATTTGTGCATACATACATACAAACATTTAAGTTTGTACTGCATGTGTGTGCCAAACAAAAGCTGCTATTACTTTCATGTTAACATGAATTTTATAATTAAGTATGAATTATTGGCATACAGCTTAAAAGCTAAAATATATTTGAGATAATAGATAGTTGTTTCCAAGTATACGTTGTCTGTGTATGTGTGCTTAAAACTCGTAGAAAAAGTTTACAATTGAAATAATTAAACCATTACTTTTTTGAAAAGTAGACCATACCCCATAAGAACAGTTTACCATATACATTAGAGTGGTTCAAAAAACACTATTTATGGATATACATAAACGCTACATCAAATTATTGTTATTTGTGATAAAAACAGAGACACGTATTTTTTTATTTTGGAAAAAAAGTTTTTTGGAGGTCGCGCTTGTCGCGATTTTATAAAAACGCTGATGTTCTCAACTTTTTTATTTTAGTGACATGTTAAAGTGTAGCTAATAATGTTTTTTTTTACGCTGCTGATTACGAATCAGATGTCAAATTTTTAAAATTCAAAATGGAGGATCCAATATGGCGATCAACTAAAAAAATAAATTATTGGATTTGTTTAAACTCCTTACCTCTGAAACTTACCGTCAAATGAAAAGTAAACGTAATTTTAATCAAATTTTACCGAGTTTGTTAATAAATAAGTTAAAATAAATAATCGTATTCAAAAAATTTATTGCTAAACAGTTATTCAAAACGTCAATTTGGAGTAAATTAGCTTCGAAGAAACTATCGAAGACTTTTTATTTCTCTAAATTACCTTTATATGGGATGTGGGCGTGGTTACGGCCCAATTTTAAACATAACCATCCGTTTGATATGTTTTCCCAAGAGCAACAACTGTGCCAAGGCTGGGAGAAAATGGTGAAGTGCTTACCGTGATATAGACCTGTTTTCGTAAGGGGCGAGGCTACGCATATTTTCCAAAAAAAAAAAATACAATATTCTTATTTTCTTCTAAGCGGTAATTGTAAATATAAATTTTGAATAAGCTTCATATCGCAGTGTTCTTATTTCTCCAAATTACTGTTATACGGGAGGTAAGCGTGGTTATTGGCTAAATTATCCCATTTTCAATACCATCGGTCCCTGGCTCAAGAGTGTTATATATATCGAGTTTCGTTAAGATATCTCAATTTAAGTAGAGTTATCGTGTGCACAGACGGAGAGACGGACAGACAGTCACTGCTTAATCGATTTATCTTCTCATTCTGAGCATGTATGTATGTACATAATTATCAACAATTTGGTTCTTCGTCTTCGATGAGGAGCAATCAGCAATGAAACTTGATGGATCTTGAAATTAGTTCAGCAGCCTAAATACGTTTTGGTCACCGGGGAAGTCGAACAACCAATGTCCGCTATCGGAGGTTTAGCTGTGGTTGCTGAATTTTCCGACGAGAATCGAGTTGTTTGATGCGGATTGTGGTGTGAAACTCTTTCACTGTGGTTAAAGGCTATACTTGGCGACGGAATTTGTATCCCACCACAAATCTAATACCGAATTAGACATGTTTTTACATAGCCTGTGAAGTAAAAGCCGCAGAGCCGATTATATGTATATCTTGGCTTTCTCTGG
>NW_023477103.1:0-2873 GCF_013731165.1 Rhagoletis pomonella
TCGGTTGGGCGGGAATGGAGGGTAAAAAGCCGTTGGGATTAATTAATTAATTAATATCTCAAACACGATGGCTTTCACTAGGAAGCGTTCTGTTAAGAATAGTTGAGCAATGGGATAGTTTGAAACGTTATTTTATTTCCTGCTTTTACGAAGTAAACGGTATGCGATCTGCAGACCTGGCAGAAGGAACGTGTTGCAAAACCAAATGCTATTTTTAATTTCTCTCGTATATTTTACTACATACATACATTTATGCAACTATCAAAGCACATTATATCATAATTTTGAGTAACTTTATTAAAAAAGATGCGATCAGTTACATATTAATATTGATTTTAAAAATGAAAATAATCATGTTAAAATATCTGATATTTTTGTTGGAACGAAAGCTGAGATGTGTATGAAAATTAATTTCAATTGTTCTGGAATCCTTGAAGTTAAAACCAATATATTAAAGTCTTACACGGACTTTTTGGTCAAATAAATTTAAGATTTGATCTCAAGCGTGAAGATATAAAACTTTTACAAATACTGACACCAGCTATGGTAGTTTCTAAAGAAGATTTACCAATTTTACCTCCTCTGTTAAAGTTTCTCCATCTCATAGATTGCGATCCTGATATAATAACCACGCAGTTGAATTGACGGCTCTATTCTGTATCAGCATCAGTATCAGTTCTGTATCAAATTCTTGTCACAGTTTTTATTACGGAAAAATATATGTATGAAAAAGTTTAAATTTGTCAGTAAAAAATTTTGTCACCGACACAGAATTTACAGAATTGGGCTATTACGGCTCTATTTTGTATCACTGACAAATTCTTGCCACAGTTTTTATTACGGAAAAATATATGAAAAAATTTAAATTTGTCAGTAAAAAAATTTTTGTCACCGATGCAGAATTGGGCTATTAATCTTAAATAAAGGAGTTGTATGCTTGTAGAATGCTTTTTTGTAATTGAAATTTATTTGGTAGGTTGTAAACAGTGTTGCCGTTTTGATCCATATACTTCAAAACTGATACGTGTTTGTGCAAATTTTCTGAAGATACTTTATTTTTTCGATAATTTTCGAGATACTTAAATTTTTTGCGTAGTACAAATTATAATACACGACAAAGAGAAAATATTTATGTATGTATGCAGCCTTAAAAATTTGACCGAAAATATTGAAACGTTTTGGGGTCAAATAAGCTTAAAGAAAATGCTTTAAATCATAGGTGGGCAATTTTAAGCACTAGATTTAGTGCTTTTTGAAAATTAAAACGCCGAAAAAAAGTATTTAGTGCCTAGTGCCTTTTTTAGTGATTTTTTTCTGAACTAAAATTACTCCGATATAGATAAAACCTGAAAGAGTTTTTAAATATTTAAAGCTGTGGCAGCACTGAATTTACAAAAATCTACAAATTTAAATGCACTTAAATACAACCATGATTGATAAAAAGCTGAACTTGCAAAGTCACCTTGCTCAATTCTATTCGCGTTGAAAATGCTAGTAGATATGCGAGTAAGTTAAGTTTTTTTTTTCTTTTCTAATTACTTGAAAAAATTTGTATTTTTGTACCACCTGAGTAAAACACATCGTTTCTTGGTGCTGAATACAAATCTGGCCGCACAATCGCTCTAGCACTAGAACTTTGGGATATCCTAACCTCAAAGTGCTAAAATCACGGTTTTTGGCGATATTTGAGGTTATATAATGAAACCATAAATTTTTTTACTCATTTCAACTTAGGGCATGATTTTCGTTTGTTGGGATTCGATCTTTCTTTCTTGAGATCTATCAGTTTTAATGTGCAGTACTTCGGTATTACGTCGTAAGCATGAGTCATTATAGCATAAGGCTTTTCAATCGTTATGAGCGAAAAAGTTTTGTTTATTGATTTATGTTTGCATTCTTGTACATATTGTAAATTTTTTGTTTTTGTTGAATACATACAAACTGTTATGAAAAAAGCATCCCTTGATTCAAAACCATTTGGTGCTTTTAGTGTGGTAAAACGCTTTTTCCCCAAGTTTTTGGTGCTTTTTGAAAATCAAAAGTTCGTAACACTGCGTATACAGAAGCAAAGCAGCGAATTTCGATTCAGTCCAAAGTGTCCAGATATGGCGATTTCGCGCCAATTTGGCGATTTTTTTTTTGGATATTTGCGCGTAAAAATTTAGGAAATCGCCATTGGCGATTTTTGGCGATTTTTTCCCCTCAAATAAATTTTTTCCAATTATAAAAATATACAAAACTTAGTTTTCCACTATAACTTTACAGAAGAGGCCCATGAACTGCGTGATAAACTTGACTTAAGAAGCATAGTAAAAGGCAGTCAAAAATTTTTGATCACCCTTATCGAAGAAATTTTGAAGCGATTACCTAGTCAATTAAATACATTTAAAAAGGTTTGATTTTGTCACCAGAAAAGTGTTTGAATCACAAGAGGGCGAGTTTCAGGGACTCTGAAGAATTTTGGATAATTGCTTACGGAGTGAAAACCGCAAAATGCAATAAAATGTTTCGAAATATAAGTAAAGTAGCCTTCATATTATTATCCTTGCCGCACTCCTTTGCTTTTGTTGAGCCGTTTTTCAGTAATGAATTCAACAAAAACTAAGGTTCGAAATAGGATGAGGTTGGAAAGCCTTAATTCAATAGTTCGAATAAAGTGTTGTATGAAGTCTAACTGTTTCTTGATTTGAAGTAGTGCATGATTAGTCAGAATCACGAAAAATTGCAAACTTTGACAGATCATATCTCCGAAGAGAAAAAAGAAAAAAAATTCCTCGAAGACGTGTTAGCTTATTTACAGAACCCATAAAAACAATTTGAAGCGAATCGGTTGGGCGGGAATGGAGGGTAAAAAGCCGTTGGGATTAATTAAT
>NW_023477104.1:0-2872 GCF_013731165.1 Rhagoletis pomonella
AGGATTCTCTTTGAAGCCAGGAATTTCTTATTTCGCTTTTCACTTTTTATCGGTTTAGGCTGCCTGCTATTTCAAGGTTTGCATTTTACGCGACTGTATGAACTTGTTATATCTCACTTTTTCAGAGATTGGTTTTATGCTTTTCTTCAAAGCCGTGGAATTTTTATTTTATTATCCTGTAGTTTGAGAATATTTGGCTGCAGTCAAGAGTTAGACCGGCTTGAGCCCCCAGTTAATATCGCTTTCACGATATGAGTTAAAAAAAATATATTTTTATTACTACGCCGAAATGCGTACACTTTATTGATATTCTTAAAACTGTTTATAATATAAGATCTTACAGCTATTTATACTAGTGAGATGCGGCTGCTGTTATCCGGTTGCAAGTTGTTTGTTGTTATTGAGATGCGGTAGTTATTACCTGCTTGCCATTTCTTTGTTGAAATTCGGTATCTGTTATCTTGTTATCACTTGTTTGTTATTGTTGAGATGCGGCGGTGGTTATCGCAGTGGATTATTCCATTGCAAGATGTTTGTTGTTTACATGTTGAGAATGCATTTCTTGATAATGCATATTTGGTTGTTATTGATGATGCTTAGTGGAAACTTTGTTTACGTGCCTTGTGACGAAGTAATTAACTCGCGCAACTAATTTCAACTGCATTATCATTAATTGCTGGACTTGGTAAACACCGGCTCGTACGTGCCACACTGCTAATTTCAGCTATACCAGTAGTGTCCAACCGGTAGCTCGCGGGCGCCTGGTAGCTCGCGACCTAAATTTTAGGCGCCCGCAAACAAGAATATGAACAGAATATTTTGTATTGAATTGAAAAGTTTAACAATTGAAAGCTTTTTCGGTACATAAGTAGGCTTTTATTTTTGAATTTTCACGGACTCATTCACTTCTTATCTTCCTATGCTAGACATGACAGAATCTCTGTTTCAGGATTTCCAAAACAAAAACAGCGTAATCTCAGCAATAAAAAAGTGTCGTTATCTGATGACCTACCAAACGATATTCATGGCCAAATAAAAAGCGATTTCAAAAAATGTGA
Source organism: Rhagoletis pomonella (assembly GCF_013731165.1). Classification (NCBI taxonomy): domain Eukaryota; kingdom Metazoa; phylum Arthropoda; class Insecta; order Diptera; family Tephritidae; genus Rhagoletis; species Rhagoletis pomonella. Next base: position 1,059 of record NW_023477104.1, read on the forward strand.
CTAGGTTTCCTTACAAATGGATGAGTCGACCGATGTTTCAGACTCTCCGCACTTATTAGTGTTCACCAGGTATTTTCTGATTTTTCTGCTATGGAGGCACTGTTAGTCAATCCGACTTTGGAAACTCGTACTCGTAGTGAAAAAGAAGGAAAATCTGATTGCAAAAACACTCAACCTTGACAATGTTATGAGCACGATCGTTCGTATTGTGAATTTGATTCGCGGATGACCGTTAAAGCATCTGCAATTCAAAGCCTTGCTCGATGAATTTGAGAATGAATTCGGTGACATATTCTACAACTCTGAAGTAAGATGGCTGAGTCAAGGTAAAGTGCTCTCAATATTTGTAGCTTTGATGACAGAAATAAAGATTTTCCTGAAATCCAAAGGCAGAATTTTTAACTGATGTGACTGCAAAACTAAATGATTTCAATACAACTTTGCAATCTCGAAATCGATGTATGGATAGAGCAGTTGACAAAGAAAAACTTTAAACATTTCCAGACGTTTACTCTTCTGAAACAGGCTTTTTCACAACTAATGGTTATAAAAAACAAAAACCGAAACGTACTGACTGACGAACATGTCAAAAATAACATGATTTTAGCCTGCACAACTGTGCAATATAAACCAGATTTTAAGAAGTTATCTGAAAATATGAAGATTCAAGCATCATATTAAGTTTATTGGGCATGTGCTGAGAGTCGTACGATTTGAAATCGGTGCGATTTGCAAACTATTTTTGATTATTTTTAGGGAAAGTAATAAATATTTCAAATGAAAACGGCGAGAAACACAATGCTTACGACATATCTATCGATTCAGTGCCAAATTTTGCCGTTTTGTTAATCAATCTCCGAAGAAGGTTTTGCAGATCGCAGCGATCTCAAATCGTACGAATTGCAGCACCTTCCCATATGTTTACAATAAAATGAATGTTATTCATTAAAATATTATGAACTGTTATTAATTTAACTTAACTGTATAAACTTTAATAATAAATAAATATTTTAAAAGGATCAGTTAGTAGAATATATACATTGAATATAAGAAGAGTGAAACGAGTTAACGTAGTTAAGATTGAAGTTAAGCTAGCGGTGCCCGCGTATTATAGCGATAGTTTCAAAGTAGCCCTTTGTCCAAGTTCTGTTGGACACCACTGAGCTATACTATCAGTAGTTTCCTGAATCTGCACACATTCAGGTTTTCAATAAAATACATACATACATAGGTATACATAGGTATAGGTATACATGGGTACATACATAAGTATAAAGAAATAAAAAGTTGGTTTTTCAAATATATTAGTCAGTCATAAATATTGGAAACCTACTCTTTCTTCTCCATGTCCACAGACAACGGAGTTATCTTCCTCAAAAGAACATATATCAAAGTCTGCTTCTAATAATAACGACCCTGCAGTATCTTCCCCGTCCCCCGTTGAAGTTGTGGCACCGCCATCCAATCTTCCAACGCTTACTCTACCCTCAACTAGTAACTCAGTTACTCAACCCCGTCCGCCGGTAATCGAGTCTGATACTAGGAGACTGGTTGTGGTTCCCCCAAAGAAGTCTATATTTGTATCTAGATTTTCGAGGGATACTTCCGAGGACGATATAAAGTTTTACATCTCGTCCAAAGTTAAAACTGTCAACTTAAGTATCAGAAAATTTAACTTTAAATATGAAAGAAATATTTCTTCATTTAAAATAGACGTAAATTTAGAAAATTTTGACATGCTGCTTAGTAGTTCTTTTTGGCCCTCCGGAGCTTTCGTTCGTGAATTTGAGTATAGGCCCAACAAAAATAATAAT
>NW_023477105.1:0-2872 GCF_013731165.1 Rhagoletis pomonella
AACTGAAACTTGGTATAGTGATATGTATGTGAAATCAATGTTGGCATTAATCGATTGATGTTTTAATTAGTTAGTTAATTCGATTAAATTCAATCTGATTACAGTTAATCATGATTAATTTTAATCCGACTAAACAGTTAATCGTAACCGCGATTAAAAAAATAATTTTTATTCATTAACTCTTAATTTGATCAAGTAGGTTTGGTGATTAATTAAGTTATGCTGGAATTTCCCTGTGCACACAAAGCAAGTTAATCCGGTATGGCTAAGTCGGGTTTCCTCATCAATCTATGCAATTTGGTGTGCATTTTCATTAAGATATATACCAACATGGGCGTAGCCAGGTAGGGGCAGGTGGTGATCGATCGAGCCTCCCCCCTCCCCCTCCCGAACTTTCAAATTCTCCTTATATATATATAAAATAGTACCCTGAAGTGCCAGCTTAATAGGGTCGAGCCCTCCCCCTAAATTTAATTCTGGCTACGCCGATGTATACCAACAAACGTTTTACAAACTAGGTTTGTAAAAGTTCCCAGTTTATGTATTACTAATAACAATAATTATTATTTTTTTATGTTACATGTTATAACTGGTGTTTGGTTTCAAACTCGGACAACTAGACAAATTAATCAGATTTTATTTTTAATTGAATTAACGATTAATGTTTTAAATTAATTAAACGTAATCGCAGCCGGCGATTAACGATTAAAAAAATGTTATCATTAATCGTACAGTTGATTACGACTAATTAATTTTAATCGTCAAACGCGATTAACATTTTATTCGTTAATCAGATTAACAGTTTGCCAACACTGTGAGAAATCATGTTCATATTCACGCAGAAAAATAGACGTTTTAGGAAAAGAGGCGTAGCACCTCCCATACTGACTGAAAGTTTCATATTGCATATCTCTTCAAATGTTTGGGGTAAAGCACTCAAGCTTGATATGGAAATACATATGTATGCATGCATGTATGTGAAACTAATACCATACTCATGGAGAAAAATGAGAGTTATTGGAAAAGGTGGTGTGGCAACTCCCATGCAAATTGATTTTTCTATGCTGCATATCTCTGGAGGTGTTTATTGCAGAGGACTGGAACTTGGCACCGAGATGTGTATACAAAATTAAGTCCATACTCATAGAGAAGAATTTGCGTTATTCGAAAAGGGGACATGGTTCCTGCCGTACAAATTTACTGTTTTATACTGCTTATCTCTAGAGGTGTTCATGGTAGAGTACTGGGACTTGGTACTGGGGTATGTAAAATCATTTCTAAATTCATGGAAGAAGATAAGAAAAAGGGGCGTGGCACTTCCTACACAAATTGACTTTTTCTTGCCACATATCCCTGGAAGTGTTTGTGGAAGAATACTGGAACTTGGTATGGAGTTGTGTATGCAAAATGTATCAATTGCTCATGGAAAAAATGTGAGTTGTTAAAAAAGGTGGCATGTCGCCTCCCATACATACTAAAAACTTCTTAATACATATCTCTGGAAGGATAGAAAATCTCTCGAAGTATTTTAAATTTGTTATGGAGATTTATTTTATAAGTGCCGTACTGACAGAATAAATTTCATTAAATGGAAAAGGGAGAGCCGGGTTCGGCCTTATAATCTAAAGCTCTCTTGAGGCATTTGCTACTGTAATGAGAAGTGGTATTTTATCAAGGCCAGGTTACTAAATTTGAGTTGGAAATATTAGAACCCGCCGTGGCACCTCCAAGAAGGTTACACGTTCACGCGTCGTATACCTGGAACCATTTTGAGGTAAACTTAGAGGGATTGATATATTTCGTATGCATAGCGCGCAGATGAGATTTTATAATTTCATAGTTTTAAACGGCCTAAATACCTTAACTCGCTTAAAAAATAACGAGCTATAACGAAATGGACACAGAAATAAAATCTAACATCATTAAACTATTTTTCCTATTTGTATAAAAGCGCGGGGTAAAACCCGCGGGTATAAGCTAGTATTATATAAATATGAAAGTTTGAAGTATACATGATCTATTCGATAAATGCTTTCTGGGTTGAATATATAATAATGGGTTGAATATGTAATAATAAATAAATATAATCTGGACATTAATATCAATACTTAAAGAAAAAGCAATATTTAACGTTCAAATCTCACTTTCTATCGATTTTAAGGATATAAATAAAAATTTTTGAAACCCTTTTTCAATATTATTTTTCCAAATTTTTGCAATATTCGAATCTTGCTACATTGACAAACAATTGATCTTACAAAACTTTTTTATTTCATCAATCTACCTTTACCCTTTGATGAGAATTTCGATAAATTGTTAAATACCCCTGGTAAATGCTTCAGTAGTCAATAATCTTATCTTATAAATATTATAAATGTGAAAGTTTGTATGTTTGGATGTTTGGGAAATCATCACGCGGAAACGACTTAACGGATTTGCATGAAATTTTGTACGCAGATAGCCCATGGGCGAGATTGGTTAATAGGCTATTCTCTTAAGAGTTGCCACCTGTTAAAAAAGTTTCATTTATTTAATATGCGGGAACGACTGAAGGGATTTCATGAAAATTTGCACACAGATAGCTTATAACCTAGATTGGAAAATAGGCTACTTTTCTTAAGAGTTGCCACCTGTTAAAAAAGTTTCATTAAATTAATACGCGGAAACGACTGAATGGATTTGCATGAAATTTTGCAAGCAGATAGCTTATGACCTGCAGTGGAAAAAAGGCTAATTTTTTGAAAGAGTTGCCACCTGTTAAAAAAGTTTAATTAAATTAATACGCGGAAACGACTAAACGGATTTGCATGAAATTGTGCACACAGATAGCTTATGACCTAGGTTAGAAAGTAGGCTACTTTTTTTAAGAGTT
>NW_023477106.1:0-2872 GCF_013731165.1 Rhagoletis pomonella
CATGTCTAGGGGATTTTTTAACCTTACGTAAGATCTGCGGCGGGGGGGAGGGGGATCAATTAAATCTTACAATTTATTACGTGAGGGTAGGGGGGGGGGATTCAAAACAGGCGAAAACTCCCTTACGTAATATATGGACAGCAGTGGCGTAGCCAGGATTTGGCTTGGGGGGGGATGAAAAAAAAATTTCCATCGATAACTTAAATTTGTGACACACAATGGCTAGAGGCGTCGCCTGAGTGCATTCCTTCATATATTTATGTACAGTGACGGGCAAAACTGTAACATGGTGTAACACTTTTTACTTCAGTCATCGCTATCTTTCCAAGTTCTAACGACTTTCATACTTTTGTTGTACGTTATTATTGGTACACCTGTACTTCCTCTCTCATAATGTTTTGAAGTCAATCCAACAACAATAATAAAACCAGCAGACAAAAATGGAAATTAAGGCAGATGTTACAGTTTTACACTCATATATTTTTAAGAACTTTTTAACAATTTTAACGTGAAACAAGAACTACTAACACAATGTTCAGTACCCTTTTGCTCGTTTTAGTTTCTGGGTGCGATTTGGCATACCTTATTTTTATCTCTGTAAAACTTCTGGAGGTATGTCGTCCATATATCCTTAGTTTGCTTTCACAGCTCACGTACTCGATTTTACGGACTTTGATACTTATTAAGCTGTGCTTTTAGTTGATTTCGCAAATTCTCGATGAGATTCATATATGGGGATTTTGGAGGTCATTTTAAATTAGCAAATTTTTGCTTTTGTATCTAGGCTTTGCGAACATGTACAGTGTGTTTTGAGTGATTTTTCAGCAGAAACTCTCATTTTTTCGACTGCATCTTGCAAATTTTGTTGAAATATGAACAGATACTGTTCCTTACGCATAATGCGTACTAACGGACCAACAAAATTTTTTAAATACGACCCCAAACAATTACTGACCGACCACTGTGATTCACAGTTTGCCTTACATGATGCGCATGGGCTTAATTTGGGTCTTTGATCCAATACCATGCCATCTGATTGAAAGCAATTAATTGAGTCTTGTCAGACCAAATAACCTTCAATTGAAACTTAAAAATATGTTTTTTATTGCATTCTGAAAGGCCTAACATATCCCAATAGGCAACGGTCCTATTTCCGGGCGACACAGCAAAATGCTACCACTCTCGCACATATATTTTGGTCAAATTATCTTTTTTCTTCTTTTATGATGCCTTTGCGCCAATTTGGCAATTCGTCGCCTCGCTGTCTACTGATTTGCATTAAAGTTTAATACCTTAAGCGCTTCTGTAATAGTGGCTGCATCGCTACTTGCTGCTAAGTTCACAAGATATTAGACCGTAATATTTTTTGATAGACTTCCTTTGCCCTTGGGAACACTTTAGGCTATATTTTTTATCAATCTTAATATTTTCAAGTAGCAAACTCCACAATTTTTTGCCACTTTCCTGCGGTCCCGCCTTTCCACAGTAAATCTATTATTTACATTTATGGTTCCTGATAAACTATATTATTTACTGGTGATTACTTCTTCAATAAATTACAATACAGAAAAAAGTCATCTGACTTCCAACTAAGTAAAAAATAACTGTAAAATGCAAAACTGAGAGTGAGTGCAAAACTGTAACATTTGGCTTTATTTACATTTTTGTCTGCTGGCTTTTTTATTGTTGTTGTATTGACTTCAAATCGTTATGAGAGAGGGAGTAGGGATGTACCAACAAGAATGTACAACAAAAAGATGAAAGTCGTCAGAACTTGGAAACATAGCGGTGGGTGAATTAAAAAGTGTTACACCATGTTACAGTTTTGCTCGTCACTGTATGTTACCGCATAACTTTGGCCACGTTAACCGCTTACTATAATTCTTTTTTAAAAGGAAAGGTGTTCCCTGACAGGTGGTCTAATCTGGTTTAAATCCGATCATTGGATCATGAATAGATTAACGATAATCTTAAATTCTTAGAAGGGAATTGAAATGGGTTTTGTTTTGTTTGCTTAAAAATTACTTGTTTATATAAGCATTTGTTGAAAATGTAGTCTCACATAGAAATGTAAAAGTAAGGCCCCTATTATGAGTTGCATTCGACTGTGGTCGACAGTGCTGATCGAACGAAATTTCATTTGGTATTATGACGCTCAATAGAATGGCGCTTTTGTGAATTTCGCTCGGTTACGTTGTTTACAATAGTATATTTTTCACCGCTGAGAAGTTTTGTTTACAAATCGAGCAAACTAAATAGTATGCCTATACATAAGTATGTTAATTTGTGCAAATTAAAATTAAATAAAAAAGAAAGCGAGTTTATAAAAACGTGGTGAAAATAAGTACAACGGAGTTCTGGCTCAACGATTCGTCAGAGGATGAGAGCTTGGTAAACTGGCTAGGAGTAGAAAATGCTTAAAAGGGTTTAAGTGTAGTCCTTCGAATTAATAAAAATTGTTTAAAATTAGTGTCTAGCCGCCATAAAGTAAAAAAACAAATGCAAATCATAACATTTTCACAATTTTTTAACACTTCGCTACACCATCGAAAGCAAAATTCTGTTCGACAGAAAATTCGACACTCAACGAAAATTTCGACACGGTTGCATAGCTCATAATTTCACTTTCGATATTCAATCTTCGATAACCAGCGAAGAAAATAACGCCAAGAAAATAATTTTTACAGCCAATTTCAGGAAAGCAATTTAAATGATAAATGATTTTTTGGATGTTATATGGAAATTGCTCTCAATTTTCTTAGCTTAGGTTTTCATGCAAATTTCTAGAAATTCTCTTGCTTCATCCTAGACATGGATCCTTTCGTTTTTTCCAACCACCGCAAATATCCGCACACTTGCTCCATTTGAAACC
>NW_023477107.1:0-2872 GCF_013731165.1 Rhagoletis pomonella
GCATGTACGTATGTCTGTCAGTGTAGCGTAGGGGAGCTACGTTACAGTCCCCCCCCCCACTTCGGAGGACAAAAGGGAAAGGGTGCCGCATTCCGGGGATTCGGCCGGTGTGTGTGTCTCTGGTGCAATTTTATTGTACAAATATATATTTAGAAAAAAAAAATTTACATAGAATAAACCATGATTTACATAAATCAAAATGTTAAGCTCCAGACACGTTAGAACTTTTTTTTTTTTTTTTTGTTGTTTTTTTTTTTTTGTTACTTATTGCTATACAAAGTATTCTTATTTCAGGTATGAAAGTACATTTCACTTAAAGGTAGAAAAAGGCAAAAAAAAAGTTGTACATTACATGCGTATATATATATGTGATAAGAAAATTAGTCTTCCAATTCCATGGGGTGTTTTTGACAGTCTTGGCGGTGTTGTATTGCGTAATTAGCTTCCTTCTCAGTCTGTGAACTCTATCACTTGGCTTTGCTCATGATATCTGACCATAGCGTGGTCTGCGTCCATACGGAGGACATTGATTTTACGCTTATGCCAGCGGATCCGCCATTTTTGTAAGTTTTTGTGTGGGCGTTGTAAGCGGAGTTTTCGGAATGCGTTTTCCGGCGGTGCCCCCTTGATGTCCGCTGCCGGGTTTAATACGGGCTGAACTGTAGTTACCCCTTCGTTTTTGACGCTGGTCGGCGGTGTTATTATGTCGCGTGTGTTGGTGGGGCGTGTGGTGGCTTCTTTGGTGTTGCCATATGTTGACGGGTTGGTCGGATCTCGTGCTATGTCGTGACTCTCGGCGGGACGTGTAGTGATCGCGAACAGTGGGTTGCATTGGTCCGCGTGTGGTGAGACTAAAGGTGGTCCGTGGAATATTTTCACGTTCAGGATACGGGGCTTGTTAGGTGGCCATGGGACGGCTTCGAAAGGAGGCTGCCATGGTGATATCGGTCGAGGCTCGTCTGGTGGTGTTGGTTGGCGGTTCTCTCTCCCTTGCTTGCGTGATGGCATCTCGGTGGTTCTCTTCTGAGTATTTCTTGACCTGGTAGTTTTGGTAGTATCAGGTGGGTTTATGTACTTTTGATGCATGGCGGGATTGCGCGGGTAGTAGCGCTGCTTCAGCGGTCGGTTGTGTCGCAGTGTAATGATGTGTTCGGCGGCTGTACTTTGTCCGGTGATTTTGGAGAACAGCGTTTTGTTGTGGTCCAAGAAGTGTGTTAATTCCTGATTTTGTTCCTCATTTAAGTGAGCCCGTTCTGTTAGGCAACACAAGGTGGGTGTGGGCCTCGGTGACGTGTCGGGATTTAGTGGCTGGCCGTCTAAGGTCACAACAATGCCTCGCTTTGACAGGAAGTCCATTCCTAATATCATTCGTTCTGCTAGGTTCGGGATCACTGCTACCGCCGTGCGTGTGAATCGCTCGTTATACTTGATTCTGACGGGGTAGGTGTGTGTACTGGCAACGCATGTCTGATCCGCGAGTTGGACGTTCCGCTTATTAGGCTGAGGTTGGATGTTGAGTCGCTCTAAATGCATGCGCGTGCTGTCGTCTACGTAGGTTAGAGTGGCTCCGGTGTCCACCAGTGCTCGTACGTGTAGGCCTTCGATGGTGACGTCGGCGTAGAAGCGACCGTCGATACTTCTCCATTCGGATTGCACTGTAGTGGCTTGGGCGATGGGTGGCGCGGTATTGATTGATTTGGGGCATGGGCAGTTTCTGGAGAGAGTTCCATCTTGACCGCAACGGGAACAGAACAGTCGCCGTGGGTAGTGACAATGGTAACGCTGGTGCCCACGCTTTTTGCAGCGCCAGCAGGTGTTCCTTGCGTCGTACCGGTTACTTATGGTGGAAAGGCTGTGTGCCGCTTGTCTACTTTGTCTGACTTCTTCGTTTTTGAGCAGTTCATACTCATCGGTGAGCTCCATGAGCTCCTCGATGGTTTGGAATTCGCTTCTTTTTACGAAGAGTCGGTATTCGACTCGCAGACCGTCATAAATACGTTCTAGGTGGTTTTCGTGGCACATGACCACGGATGAGTGTCTGGAGGGCGAGGATGTAGTCCTTGGCCTTTTCCCTGTGCATCTGTTTCCGCTGGCGAATTGTGTCTTCTAGCTGCGTTATGTGTCGTTTGGGCAGAAAAAATTTTTCCGCCCCGGCACGAAATCTAGCCCAGGTGGTTATTTGTTGCCTCTGGACGCGGAACCATTGCAGTGCTTTACCGCGTAAAATCTCGGGCAGGGTTGGGAGGAGTTGGTCTGGCAGGATTTGGTAGCATTCTGCCAGTTCCTCAATCCGATCCAAGAAGTCGTGCAGGGCATCGCCGCCGGAATAGTGTACGTCCCAACGACGGACAGTACTCATTACTTCGGCGTTACTAAACCTGTCTCGCTGAGGAGCTGCTAGTTTTGCTCCTCCGGAGTGTAGGAATGATTCGCCCAGTTTTATGGCTGGGGTGACTTCGGGTAAGGACTTCGCTATACTGGCTTCTTCAGCGGTGATCTCCATTTCTAGTTCTTTTAGGAGATTTTCGGTTGATCTTCTACTTCGCTTGGTTTTGATGAAGTGGCTTAGAGCACTCCGTAGCTCTGCGACTGTGTTCCCTTCAACTGGTAACTGGTGTTGTCTGCATTCCTCCACTAATCTCTCTTTTTTCAGTAGGTATATCCAGCCCAGAGAGTCGGCGTTCAGCGTTGCGGTATCGTTTTCGCTCGTCCGTGTGTTATTGGTTGGTTGTGGTGTGTTCGATGAACCCGCTTCGACAGGGTTGGTGCTTGTTGGTGCTTTAGCACATGCGCCTGCAGAGCTGGGTCCCTGCTCGGGCGCCATTTATGAGGTGGGTTTTATCGAAGGCTGAGGTAGCTCAGCCGCTCCAGG
>NW_023477108.1:0-2871 GCF_013731165.1 Rhagoletis pomonella
ATGCCTGCATGCTGCCTCTCCTTGTCCAAGTATGCAGCTACACAACATGCGTCATGACTCCTACGTCGTCCCCCGACGGCTCCTCACTTTTATGCTGATCCGCCTCATTCGCCTGTGCAACACATGCACCCGCTTGCGAAAACGAATCAAAAGCTGGCATCACCAAATCTGCGTCCACTTCCTGGAGACGATTAATTAACTCCGCTTTAGTGCCACTTGTCTTCAACTGAAGCTTCACTAAGGCCTCTTTTAATTGCGCAACATTAAATCGATTTAGGTCCATTTTCACTCAAATTAACGACTACTTTTAACAGAAATACATAAAATGATTTTACACTCGTACAAAAATGAATAATGCAAATGAACATCAAGAATAAAATGAACAAGTACAAGTCAGAGTATATAATAAATAGACAGAGATGTGATATCATATCAAGTAGTGATGACACATCATTAATAAGATGTGTCTTAACAAAGCTGAAGTAAATTTTCAAAAATTCAATAACGAATCCAATATGGCGTCCAAGAATTAAAAAAAAACTGAATTTTCATGAAATTTGGTATTTAGAGGTCCTTAATTTCGCTCATTACAAATTTCAAACAAGTTTTTGAAAATTCAAAATCCAATATGGCGTCGTAAATTTCCAAAGACTCATACATGAAGAACTTTATTTAAAAATGAGAAAACTGAAATTTTCGAAATGATGAATTTCGAATAAAACAAAAAAATCTGGAAAAAAAAATGTTGGGACCTAGATCAAATTGTTTGGGCTGAGCAATAGCAGACCGCCCCTAATCCCTAATTTATAAATATAATTCGTGACAGGTAACAAGATTAACGGAAATAAGATCAATTGACTTTATTTCCCACCCTGGTGCGAAATAAAGTCAATTGACATTTTTACCCTTTCAAAAGCGAAATAAAGTCAACAAAAATTTGGAAATAAAGTCATTGACGCTTTTTCCTCATTCAAATGGAAATAACGTCAACAATGCTTAAAGTATGTCGATTCATCGAAAAAATGTTGTTCTTACAATAAACATTGCCATGTAAGTGTTGTTTTTTAATAGATGAAAAAGGTTATTGCCAAATCCTCAGTGTGGTGCTATTAATCCAGACACAATCATGAACTACCACCAATTGATTTTATTAAAAAATTTTAAATTACGAATATAGTAAAAACGCGATGCGAAAACCCAAACGCAAAACGCAGCTGGAATAAATACGAGAGCTGTTTGAAGAAAGAGTGTAGAAATGATTCAGAACTTGCAAAACATGTTTCATTTCCACAAAAATAAAGCGAACACTATTAAATTGAGAAAAAAAGGTCCATGTCCAAAAACCCCGGAGGAACACTGAAAGAATTCTGTGTTTTATATTAGTATATTTTGAACGAATTGGGAATGCCTAAATTGGAAAAGAAACCAAACTTTCTATAAGGAAACAATTATAGAAAAGGAATTTTCATACACTGTATTCATGTATCCGCCAGCAATTTGTGACGACATCATTTAAAAGCAGCTAAGGAGAACGACGACACTATTTATTAGATGGCAGATTCAAGCCAATGTGCCAAAATGCGGGTATAAACAATTATTGATTATTTAAATCGGAACCGAGATCATGTAAGTTAATTGATTGATTTTTACTCACTAAGCTAAGCAAACTTAATGTTTGAAAGAGCAATAATGTCAATGGATTTTATTTCGCTTTTGAAAAGGTAATAATGTCAATTGACTTTATTTCGCACCAGGGTGGGATATAAAGTCAATTGACCTTATTTCCGTTGATCTTATTACCTTTAACCGTTTTTGTAGGGGTACTGACTTGCCATGTGGGCGATGTTACCACATCGAAAGCACTTACTTTCTTTACTATTTTCGTGAGGTGTGTTCAGTGCCTCTTCCTCTTTGCCTTGCTTTTGTTTGCCTTTCTTTGCATATTTCTTGTACTGTAATTTATTGATAAGTCCGCCCCTCATTTTTTGATGCAGTTCTATACCTCCTTGTGCAACCATTTCGAAATCCGATGCCATATTTTCAGCCTTCTCGACTGTTAGCGATTTCTCTTCAAGGAATCTGCTTTGAATACGTTGGTTTAGCAAGCCGAACACAAATTGGTTGCGTAATGCGGTATCTAGGTACTGCCCAAAATTGCACCATTCGTTTAACGCCGCAAAGCAATTAAAAACTGGCTGCAGTTTTCCTCCAGCTCCTGCTTTCGTAAATGAAATCTATAATTTTTCCGAAATCTCCTTTGGCTTTGTAGTGTCTTCCGGAGTCCTTGGCGATACTTTTAACACGCTAGATGTTGTACGTCGTTGTACCCATATAATGCAGTAATAGGTGTGTCTTCTTTATCGAGTCGCTATTAAAGAGCTTCATGGAGGTTTCAAAGTACTTGACCCAACGCTTCCATGTGGTCATCTCAGGGTTGAATGGTTCAAAATTGATGTCTGCGCGCTACCAGTTATTAGCGCTGCGGCTGCGGTGTTTGTATCCAGTGGCATTCGGTTTTTTTTTTTTTTTTAATAACCAGGGAACGGATTTTTAGGACCTAAAAACCTACAAAAAAGGCAAATTCAAATAAGGAAGTAGGCTAGAAAAGGCAAAATAAAATAGCGAAATAGGCCGGAAAAGGCACTTGAAATCGCAAAAAAGGCAACAGAAGGCACTAAAAAAAGCAGGGACCGTAAATAACAGTTACTTTTTTCCAACAGTTACACTTGGCCAGATATTTTTAAGTCGAAAATAAAAGTATTTTCTGGCCTAGTTTAACTGTTGAAAAAAAAACTGGTATTAACGGAGTGTAATGGGGTATAGGCGTTGCGCTGGGTATGCAGTTACAGTTGCATGGCTATACTCAATCCC
>NW_023477109.1:0-2871 GCF_013731165.1 Rhagoletis pomonella
TGCCTATTTCTCGTTGTTCGCTTTGTGTTGCCGCAGTATTCGCCACACTGCCCTCCACCTAAGTCTGATCGTCCCGATCAGACACACTTGCCGCTCCAACCGCTGCAAGTCTTTCCAAGTGGGCCACTTTCATCTTGGTCCTCGGTCTTCCCATTGTCTGGATTCGATGCACTGCGTCCTTCAGCCGTTTGTCAATCCTATACGGAACTTTCCAGTTACGATGTTGTTCGGAGGTAAAGCCGTTCTTCGGCTGCGGCATGTGCAACAACACCGAATCCCCTTCCTGTAGCTCCTCTCGGCTCGATGCGTTACTGGACATTACCTCCAGCTTATCTCCGGTGGAGCACCATCTCACATGGTCGTGCTTCTGCCGGCCACTGGTGGTGACCAGACCATGTCTCTTCTCATTGGCACCCTTTTCGCCAGATCTATGCCGCATCCTCTGTCCATGACACCGAGGCTCCTGCCTTCGTGCTGCACTGCCTTTAGCACATCTTGCTACACCCGGATCCTTACGCTGAAACTCCCGCCGTCGTTTCGTATCTCGCTCGTCCGCAGCTGCTAGCTTCATTGACCGGACATGTATAATCTCACCCTTGGCATCCGGCTTAACTGCTCGCTTTTGCCGACCACCTTTTTCAGGACACTTCAAAGCGCGCCTACTGCTACCACAGCCGCTTCCATTTCCGGCCACCGGCGTATCACCATTGCAGCGTGGTTCAGTGGCTTTCCTCCTGCCGGAAACACTGCCTGGCTCGCCATGACCACTTCCTTGTTGCGACCTCTTCTTCACTGAGCTAGCGGAACCGTCACGCTTTTCCTGTATCGGTGAACCGCTTCCTTCTCCTGACGAAACCACTTCGTCTCCATCACTGCCAAACTCCGCCCAACTAACCGCTTCCGTTTCTGGTGGAATCTTCGACACTTCCTCTAAGACTAACCGTCTGCTGCAGCACTGGCTGTCGTAACCAACCCTAAGTGGCACTTTCCTGTGACGATCTGTCAGGATCATTCTCTGGAGGTCAATCTTCATGCCTTGGCCAAGTAAGAAATCCACGCCGATGATGACTTCATCCACAATGTCTGCCACTATAAACTTAGTGTACGAGGCCCAATCGTCGATTATTACCTCGCATGGTACTTCTCCTAATACTTGGGTGCATTCACCAGTTGCAGTCTGCAGCTTTGCTCCAGGTAGTGGCTTCACATAAAAAGTGGCCAAATCCGGTCGAATAATGGAATGTGTCGCTCCAGTATCCACTGTCAGTACTCTCTCCTGCCCATTCACACATCCACCAATAGTGAGGTTGCTCGCATTCCGGCCAATTTGTGAGACGGAGATTATGGGCCCTTCAACTTCTGGAGCCAGCACGCGGCCCTTCCTGCTGGCTCGTTTCAGTTTAACGACTGATTGGAGTTGGCTTCGTCTCCTTCAGCCCTGCGTTTGCGTCCTGCTGAATTGTTGAGCCCACTGGAACTTGCGCTGCAATCGCGGGCGAAGTGGCCTGGCTTTCCACATTTAAAACATTTGCCAGAGCCATGCTTTTTTCTCGCCCAGCAGTTGGATAATCTTCTTCAGCATTTCATTTGTCTCGTCCGGTGTTTCCACTTCCACGCGATGTGCTCTGTAGGCTGGTCTACTTAGGAGCGCCGCCGTTTCACGCGTCTGAGCATACGAGACGGTTTCAGCAAATGTTGCCTTTGGATTCGCGTACGTCTCTCGCTTGGTATACATGTCCCGCATTCCGTTGATGAACCTCTGGATTTTTACTCTTTCAAGGAGCTCACCAGATGCGTCTCCAATTGCCAAATGAGCCAACCTTTCGATCTCGGAAGCGAATTCCTGTAAAGTCTCATTGGATTTCTGGCAGCGATTCTCCAGCTCCATCTGGTAAATCTGTCTCCTGTGCTCGCTACCATAACGTCTTTCCACTGCACCCATTAACGCATCGTAACTGTTCCTTTCACAATCAGGAATAGTCTGCAAGATTTCCGCTGCAGGTCCTTTTAATGCAACGAACAGTGCAGCGGATTTATCCTCCATGCTCCAGTGATTTGCTGTAGCTGTCTTCTCAAACTGGAGCTTAAAGACTTGGAAAGGAATCGTGCCGTCAAAGGATGGGGTTTTTACCTTGGGAGCGTTCGTCGAAGTAGCTGGACGATTCAACTGCAAACCCCGGAAACGATCTTCAAGCTCATCCACCTTAGCTTCGACTTTCTCCTGTTTTTCCTTAATAAGCGCTTCAATTTTATCTTGTCGTTCCTCGATTTTATCCTGTCTCTCTCTCAGTTCCGCGTTATTTTTGAATAAATTCTCTTGTAGCTGAGTAATCTTTTCATCTAGCTGCGATGATATGCGTGTTTCCTGCACTTGCAGCTGGGATGAAATCTGTGAGGACATCTTTGACATACGTGTATCCTGTGCTTGCATCTGTGACGACAGCTGTGATGACATCTGTGACATGGCAGCCAATAACGTGTTCATGTCCATAGATGTTGATGAACTTGGAGACTTTTGCTGTTCTTCAACCTTCCCGGATGTCTGCTGCACATCCTTCGACGAACAAACGGCCTCATCCTTCTGTTCATCCTTTGCGAATGCATCGTCAAGTTTACCCTGGAAGTCGTATTTGTCCACGTCGATGCCTTCTGCTTCCATAGCCTCTCGCAGCCGTGATAGTAACTCCACTTTTCTTCCGGAGGTTGCTAAATTTCGCTTCTCCAACTCCTGTTTGAGTTCCTCAATCTTTAAGTCCTGAATTTTTGCCATTTTCAAAAGTTTATCCTTCGGGATTTATTTAACAATCCCACTTCTGACACCAATTGTTACGATTATCCTCGAAACCTTGAGGGATTTCCCAAATATACTCG
>NW_023477110.1:0-2871 GCF_013731165.1 Rhagoletis pomonella
CAATGCATCGGTGAAAACTGCATTCAAATCCATGCATTCGTTTTCGAGTGATGCGCGAACAAACATACAGACAGACAGACAGACAGACAGACAGACAGACAGACAGACAGACAGACAAAAATTCTAAAAATGGTTGATTTGGCTTCTGGTGCTTTAAAAAAGACCCCCCACATTAATTTTTCTCTAATATCTATAATGTACAGACATCGACCTGTTACAATTTTATTATATGTATAGATATGGCTTCTCAATTAAAAAGGCGTGCGAAATCCGAAGCCTTATCCAAACGAGCGTCAATAAATGATTCATTAAAAAAAAATTATTACAGATGAGGTAGCAAAACTTTTCTCGTGGAAGGGAACTGGTACCATAAGCAGCGTTATTGGTTTGGCAACGACTGCGGCAATAAGAAGTATGGATCATAATATTATTTTTACCATTTTTTACTTAATTAAATTTTCCGGTTTCCAATCATGATTCAATAATGAAAGGTTTTGTAAGAAAAACTTTCTCTCGCTCTAATTTTATCAATGACACTCCCACCCTACTCCTAAAAACAAAAACAGTGATATTTCTTTTCCAAATTTCTTTGCAAGTTTTAAGAACATTTTTAAATTGTTAGTAGTGAAATTTTTACTTTTTAAATTTGAAGAAATGTTTGTTCTGCATTCGCTGGCGCCAACAAGACAAAATGGGTGAGAATCGTTGGACTACAGAAATTCAATGTTAAGAGACGAAATTCCCTTAAATGCCGAAATGTATTTGTCGATATTCGTGGAGACCTCTTGATTCTGCCAAGTCGCTGTAAAGTAAAGCGTTCAATGAGCCAACGAAGGTATTTAGGTATTGTACTCCACGACACAATCTTGGTGTCTCCGAATGAGATTTTGACGCAATATAACATTGCCAAACCGCATCCATAGGCCCAATCGTCACACGACAGCTCGGTTTAGTCAATGGCGCGATGTAATTGCACACTTAAAAGGTGTACGCACGAGGCGAATGTTGGCTGGCGACCAACTTTATTGAAAGCGATTAGCTGAAAGTAGAATGCAAAGTTGAACAATACAAACGCCTTTTTATGGCGAATATTTTAATATTTTTTTATATTTTGATATTTTTTAGTCATTCAAATTTTTTTTCGTGCAACCCGGCGGGAGTTGAACGCAAAAGTTGCCTGAAAAATCGCCTCGTGCGAAAGCCCCATTACGCCACTTCTCATTTGACGATGTAGATCACGTTCCCTATCTCAGTCGTTCAGTAGCTGCGTGCTCTGAGTTCGTCCGGCACCAATCGCCAACTGCGGCTGTGCAAGCCAGTGTTGAATATTTTCCCCAGAACATAAAAAGTGCGACATCAAAGAATTCGAAACAATCGAGCCATAACCGCGAAAGAAACGTAAGCTCCAAATTTTTTTATTTGCCGTTTTTTTGTTTAATAAATATTGCATATTTTCCGCAAACAAATAGCTTCTTCATGTCCATCAACTGGCAAACAAATACAACAAAAAAAAAGCTGAAAGTGGACCATCCATTCTCGAGTTATGCGCCATCAGACGTACGCAAGTTTGGTATAAACATAGAAATATTTATTTTTAATAACAATAGGGGGTTATATTCGATGTAAATAAGCTTGTTTAAATTAAATAATTAAATCAAATTCGTTTTTGTTTTAAAATACCACCATTCACTATTATCCACACGTTTTTATAGAATTTAGCTCCCATTTTAGGAAGTGTGATTGAATTCTTCCCCTTTTTCTTCTGCTTCCAAAAACCATCCCTGTGGGTGGGAGTGCCAAATTTTAGAAAAAAGCTACTTACAAAACCTTTAATAATTGAATCATGGTTTCCAATGGAGTTTAATCTTTCACTTTATTTTCTTAGGTGCTTTTCGTCAAAAATTTAACTCCCACGAAGAAGTTTTTATTTCCGTTTCAAAGAAGCACTTCCAATATGCACACGACCGGCAAAAAAAATTGGCAGCCTATCGGCAAAAAAGATAAAAAATAAATTCAGCAACTTTATAATATATATTAAACCCCTCTTATTTAATTGTTAATTTGTTAATAGATAGTTTGTTAATATTTATTTATCTGAAAATATCTTCACATATACAGTGCCGGGAAAAAATATTGGCACAGAGAATTTTTCGCCATGAATGCAAAGTTTTTTAATCTTATTTCTTCTCTAATTGTTTTTTATAAAAATATAATTAGTATGAAGTTCTACTTTCAAATCAGATTTTTTAGAAAAATTTTAAGTATGCAGTTTTATAGCCCATTTAATTTTAGTATAATAAAGTGCACGCTTGAATAGCTAGAGAACCTCTTTGTTTTTTGACAATTTCTTATACGCAGTTTCTTCCATACAAAAAAAAAAATGTCGCACATAATTTGCATGGAAGAAACTGCGTGAATAAATTGCCAAAAATCAACGCGGTTTTCTGGAAACTTCAAGCTTGCACTATGTTATACTAACATATAATGGGATATAAAACTGCATACTTAGAATTTTTCTCAAAAATCTGATTTGAAAGTAGGTCTTCATACTAACTATATTTAAAAAACATAATGTGCGAAAAGAAATTCAAGTACAAAAACTTTGCATACATTGCGAAAAATTCTCTGTGCCAATACTTTGATCCGGCACTATAAATATTTATTCATTATAATTCTATTCAATAAAAGAACTACAGTAATTTGAATTAAATAATTGCCTTTACTTTTAGCATTCAAAAACAGTAGATAAAGCAGTGTAGAAAAACGCTTTTTTTATCGTAAATTAATCGTTTGCGAGACTCGTTTACAATTAAAAAACGGACGTAAAAATATTCGCATACGAATGCTTTTTCGATCCGTTTACGACTGTTC
>NW_023477111.1:0-2870 GCF_013731165.1 Rhagoletis pomonella
GGGGGCAGCCAGGGCAATCGCCCTGGGGCCCGGAAGGTTTTTGGGGGCCCGGAAAGGCAAAGCAGTATTGACAGTACTCGAACTAGGATTTCATAGATACATACATAGGTATTTTGTTGCTACAAAAAATTGTTTTAAAATTGAAGTGTTTAACTTAACCAAATCACCAAACTAAAATTATAAGCATCCAATCAAATACTTACCTTGTTTATACATACATATAAAAACGGTTCTAACGACACAAATTTGTCAAGTGTTTATACGAACGCACCTAAATCGATAGCAAAGAAATCGTCTTGAACTGACATTTCGCAGCAGTGAATGTGAAATGAAGAAACAGCTGATTTTTAAAGCGCTTTGAACAAAATTTGTGTTTATACGATCCTTGAAACCGTCTGGAGATAATAAGAACCGATTTGAAAACGAGTACAAGCCAATGCGCTTCGTTTGGTTTATACATGTGTTTTGAGCAGCGACCGTAGTGAATGGAAGCGTTGTATGCTTGCGTATAAACGTAGTAACTATCGGTTTGGTCGTATTGCTTTTTCATTTTTGTAAAAGCCAGCGACATCTGTAAATACAGGCTGATAATGAACTAGAGCGTTAATTTGAAAAAATTAGTACACTTGAATTGTTTTGCGAAGCGCAAATTTGTGCAAACATATGAGTATGCCGTGGATAAGCTTACGTTGGTCAGTTTCGCGTTAAGTGTTGCAAGCTTCGTATTTCTTTTGTCAGTGGTGCAATTATTGGTAAAATTTTTAATTTGTGAATGTAATTTTGGTTGTAATTCTTCACGGGCCTTCTAAAGACATACACTAAGCACTGATTTATAAAATTTAAAGGTAAGAATCTATTAAATAAATGAAATGAAAAAATTGAATGCATCTCTCATTTACTTCGAGAGTTTCACGACTCAAACATAACGATTTTACAGTTAAATACAAAAAAAAATGTGCCAAATATCATTATATTATATTATCATTATTATTACATGATCTATATTGTGTAAAAAATTCTTGATGATTCGTGGAAAATTGAGGGATTGAGATAAAAATTAATTTCTAGCTTTACGCGCCCAATATATGAAGGGGTTAGAAGCAAAAGGCTCAAAGTGAGATTTGTTTTCTAATTTTTAGTTATACTCATATTTATATAGATTTGTTTATGGACATATAGTTTGTTTATGGCCGGGAAATAATCCTGCTACCCAGATATTACAATAAGTACTAAACTTTAAGCTTTAATGTCTCGAAACAATTGGCCAATTCACAAGAGTGCCGTATTCGTCTTATCGCTGTATCGTGTATTTTGTTTCCATGGTTTCCAATATAAATTTTTTGAAAAATATAGCACAACAGACGAATAGCACGAAATAGTAGACTTTGTGAATTGCGCAAATGTGTCTGTTGAAATCTTAAAATGGCTCTCTTGAAAAGTTGTGTGTTTTGGAAAGTGTTACTGTCGAAGTAAATGGGCGATATATTTGTGCATGTGTAAGTTTTGTTGGCGAAAAATGTTGCCAAGGATACTACGTTTTGAAAATAGGCGTAAAAAGAACTCAATATGATGGGAAACGATGCCAGGAATAAATTTTTCATTATAAATATTGAAAATATGTGTTTTAAATTGTTTCTATGTAATTTGCAACATTTTTCACGTGAAAAAAACAATTCCAAGCTTCGCATGTGAAATACATACCTAATCATACAAATTTCTGTGCGTTTTTTTCAGTAATATACAAATTTTATTTAACCAAACACTTGTCTTGAATAAACTATATCTAATGGATTATAAACATTTATCGGGAGCAGCGAAACGAGCAGAGAAAAAGCGGAAAGAAACCGAAGAAAAAAAGGGTCAGCAAACGCTCTATAAGTTTAATTTTAGCGTAAGTAACACCGATGTAGACAAAAAAAATGCCTTTAAGCCCTTCCAGAGATGTTAGGGACAATATGAAACCTACTGAGGATGGAAAAGACGAAAGCACCTCTTCAGACAATTTCCTAGCTGCTAGAGATGATATGCCATACCCAAACGTTGAGCACGAAACACGTGCCGAACAAGATACAAGGGCATTGGATGGTGAATCCAAAGAAGTACTAAGCTCTTTTGACATTGGTAGCATAGAGTCCGCGGTAATAAAATGTAGCCAGGTTGAAGAGGCTTGTAATCTGGGACCTCAACCACATCCTTTCGAATTTCCCAACGACTTAAGTGGTCGCCGTTTCACTCAAATCATACTCCATACTACTTTAAAAAACGGAGAAAAAGTAAAGCGTGATTGGCTCGTTTGGAGTGCAACAAAAGAAGCGCTTTTTTGTTTTCCATGCCCGCAGACCAAAAAGCACGGAAGGTTTTCCTTGGATGATTCAAGCTCTTAAAATGTATTTAAAAAGGTTAATGTAAGCAAATCAAACAGTGAGATCTAACATTTCATTTACATATCGACGTGCCATACGAAAACTAACACCAAAAATTTTGTGTCTGAAGAAAACTAACACTTTTATTTTGTGTCTGACGAAAACTAACACTTTCAATCTGTGTCTGACGAAAACCAATACTTTTATTTTGTATCTGACGAAAAGTAACACTTTCATTTTTTCTCTGAAGAAAATGTACTAGCTAAAAGTGTTAGTTTTCGTCAGACACAAAATAAAAGTGTTAGTTTTCGTCAGACACAAATTGAAAGTGTTATTTTTCGTCAGACACAAAATAAAAGTGTTAGTTTTCTTACAGAATTTTAAAAGTGTTAGTTTTCGTAAAAAATTTAAAAAGTGTTAGTTTTCGTATGGCACGTCGATATGTATGTAAGTGCTCTAGTAAATCTTATTTTATATGAAATAAAACTGACAATGTGAATTGAAAAA
>NW_023477112.1:0-2870 GCF_013731165.1 Rhagoletis pomonella
GGAGCGTTGCATAATCCAAAGGGCATCACCGTGAATTGCCACAGACCGTCTCCAACGCTGAAAGCTGTCTTCTCCTTATCCTCGTCACTTACCTCCACTTGCCAATAACCGCTCTTAAGGTCGAGTGTTGAGAACCACTTTGTTCCAGTCAACGAGTCCAGAGAGTCATCGATCCTGGGAAGAGGATAGCTGTCCTTCTTCGTCACATCGTTTAGTTTCCGGTAGTCTACACAGATCCGCATTTGACCATCCTTCTTCTTCACAAGTAACTACTACCGGCGAACTCCATGGACTCGCTGATGGTTCAATCACACCACTCTCGCTCATTTCTTTTATTATTTGGCTAACAATTTCACGTTTGGCAAGTGGAACACTCCGAGGAGCCTGACGGATTGGCCTTGCATCGCCAGTATCAATGCGATGTTTCACAACGTTAGTCCTGCCTGGTTTGTCGCCATCCTTGTCGAATATGTTGGAGTATCTTCGGAGAAGTTCATTAGCCTTGTGCTGGTATTTTTCTTCCAACCCTTCCGTCCATGCGTCAATGTCTTCCGCAATGTCATTCCCGCCAATGGAATCGCTTTCAGGTAATTTTTCGCAGTTGAAGATTGCCTCTACCTCTCGACATTGCCCCAGTACAGTTCCTCTTCGGAGTTTGACTGGTGATTTGAACTCATTGAGCACTCGAACTGGGATGCGTCCATCCTTTTGCGTCTTAGCCAGGGTTTTACCGATAAGTACGTCCGGTGTAGAATTTTGTGTTGCTTCAACAACCCACAATTTGTTTGTCCCACAATCTCCATCAATCTTTGCCCACGCAACTGCTTCTGACTTCGGTGGAATCTGCTCGCTTTCCTCTAGGATTACTCGCTTGCTGCTGTACGGACCATCATACCCAAACCTAAGGGGCACTTCCATGTTGTTATACGTCATAATCCTGTTCTTCATGTTGATCTGCATACCTTGATCAAGCAAGAAGTCTAATCTAATGATGACTTCATCCATAATCGCCGCAACTATGAACTTGTGTAACACCGTCACATTCCCTATTGTGACTTTGCATATTACCTCTCCTACAACTTGGGTGTCCTCACCAGTTGCTGTCCTCAACCTTGCTCCAGGTAATGGCCTTACCTCTTTAGTGACCAAATCAGATCGAATGATGGAATGTGATGCGCCCGTATCCACAGTTAGTACTCGCTCATGTCCGTCCACATATCCACCAACAGTAACGTTGCTCGCTTTTCTGCCAATTCGCGAGACGGAGATTATGGGGCATTCAATTGCGGGAGCCAGCGCGCGCCCCTTGCTGCTGGCTCGTTTTAGTTTAACGACTGATTGGAGTTGGATTCGTCTCCTTCAGCCCTGCGTTTGCGTCCTGCCGAATTGTTGGGCGCAATGGAACTTGCGCTGCAATCGCGGGCGAAGTGGCCTGGCTTCCCACATTTAAAACATTTGCCAGAGCCATGCTTCTTTCTCGCCCAGCAGTTGGATAATCTTCTTCAGCATTTTATTTGTCTCGTCCGGTGTTTCCACTTCCACGCGATGTGCTTTGTAGGCTGGTCTACTTAGGAGCGCCGCCGTTTCACGCGTCTGAGCATACGAGACAGTTTCAGCAAATGTTGGCTTTGGATTCGCGTACGTCTCTCGCTTGGTATACACGTCCCTCATTCCGTTGATGAACCTCTGGATTTTCACTCTTTCGAGGTGCTCACCAGATGCATCTCCAACTGCCAAATGAGCCAACCTTTCAACCTCGGAGGCGAATTCCTGTAGTGTCTCGTTGGATTTCTGGCAGCGATTCTCCAGCTCCATCTGGTAAATCTGTCTCCTGTGCTCGCTACCATAACGTCTTTCCACTGCACCCATTAAGGCATCGTAATTTTTGCTTTCACAGTCGGGAATAGTCTGCAATATTACCGCTGCAGGTCCTTTTAATGCCACGAACAGAGCAGCGGATTTATCGTCCATGCTCCAGTTGTTTGCTGTAGCCGTCTTTTCGAACTGGAGCTTAAAGACTTGGAAAGGAATCGTGCCGTCAAAGGATGGAGTCTTTACCTTGGGCGCGCTGGTCGAAGAAGGTGGAAGATTCAACTGCATATCTCGGAGGCGACCTTCCAACTCTTCTACCTTAGCCTCGACTTTATCCTGTCTTTCCTTGATTTGTTCGTTATCTCTAGCCAAATTCTCCTGCAGTTGTGTAATCTTTGCATCCTGGACTTCCAGCAACTATGATACGTGTGTCTTCTGTGCCTGTAGCTGCGACGCAATATCTGACAACTGTGTTTGCATCTGAGACGACAGCTGTGATGACATCTGTGACATGGCAGCCAATAACGTGTTCATGTCCATAGCTGTTGATGAACTTGGAGACTTTTGCTGTTCTTCAACCTTCCCGGATGTCTGCTGCATATCCTTCGACGAACAAGCAGCCTCATCCTTCTGTTCGTCCTTTGCGGATGCATCGTCGGATTTACCCTGGAAGTCGTATTTGTCCACGTCGATGCCTTCAGCTTCCATAGCCTCCCGCAAACGGGATAATAATTCCACTTTTCTTCCGGAGGTGGCCAAATTACGCTTTTCCAACTCCTGTTTCAGCTCCTCAATCTTTAAGTCCTGAATTTTCGCCATTTTCAGTAGTTTATCCTTCGGGATTTATTTAACAATCCCACTTCTGACACCAATTGTTACGATTATCCTTGAAACCTTGAGGGATTGCCCCAAATATCTTGCGGCTCGTATCGCTGGATTGTTAAATAAATGCTAACGATGATCAAATTGTAGTACAATTAACTTTATTGTACAACAAACAATTTACAATACTTGGTAATACAGTAAAAACATTACAATACTTGTTAAAGCAATTACAA